>NW_015506265.1:304716-354016 GCF_001515645.1 Sinocyclocheilus grahami | reverse complement strand
GAGCTCGTCACCTGACCCGGACAGATCCACATCGGAAGCTCGCAGCACTTTACTCTTTGGCTCAAAAGAGGCTGCAGAGAAAGAGCACGGCAGAGCTATTTGGGTGAGTTCATTACCTTGGACGATGGCAACACGGAGCACATAGCTTAGGTTTAACATCAGAAAAAGAAAGAAAGAAAAAGAATATATATATATATATATATATATATATATATATATATATATATATATATAAAGAAATATACCATTATGTTTAATGGGGTGTACTTATTTATGCTCTTTTTTCATATGTTTGCACACAGTCACATTGAAGTAGTTTCAAACTGGAAGGCTTAAAACACACACACACACACACACACACACACACACACACACACACACACACACACACTATAAACCTAGCTGTTATTTAGTTCATAGCATCATATTTACTTTTCCAACCCAGTCTTTTTGCCATATGAAGTCACATGAATTCTGCATGTGTCTGTTTGTGCACAATATGTGTTTGTTCAGCATATTGGCCACGTAATAATAGCTCACACAAAACCATATGTTCTTTCCTCATGTATCTTCAAAGATGCACAAACGGTGAAGTCATTTTGGGCACACAAACTTTGATGACCGTAATGTCAAGCTAACTCAGCAGTCATTATTTCCTTCTCTTTCTGTCTCTTCTTCAGTATTTGTTATGGTCTTCCCTTAGATGAAAAGGTCAGTTTTAAAGTCAAAGAGCAGCAGAGTTTTTATTTTTTTATTTAACCCTCCACCTCTGCTTTTTGTTGGAGTCCCTGCTGTGTTGTTTTTGCTTTTTGAGTGGTCACACCAAGTTTGTTTTTCCATCTCCCGTGTTCTTCACACGCAGGGTTGACGCTACATGAAACGCAGTGACCTTTCAGATGCAGATAGATGAATGAGCTTTCCTCTCCTGACAAAATGTCAATGTCTTGAGGTTTTCTTTCCCTCTCTTTTCGTTGTTTGCTTCAAGCCTTTGGCCTCAGGCTAAGCATGTGCTCTGTTCTTCTGAAGAGCATCATGACCCTTATTACAAACAAAAAGCCATTTGAGATTCTGATTTAATATTGACTTCCATCATGAATGATACCTTAAATTGTACTTTTTATTGAGGAAATGTGTGCTTTTTTTTTTTGAGAAGTTAGGCATTTTTGTCTTAGGATTTTGTCTTGCAGACGATAAAACTTGATAAAAACCACCTTGATGAAACAGTTACCAGTTAACCTAGCAACTGCATATCAAAGCACAAACAATCACTCTGCATAGAATGACATAGCAATGCCATGGAAAACGCCCAGAATCCTAGAAATTTATTTAATTTGAGTTCAGTAAAAAAGAATGTTACTTAATATATACAGTTAAACACTCCACTTAAATATTTTGTGTCCTTGTGTTGTGTATTAGTTGAATCTATTAAAAATGGAAACATTAAATGAACTCAAACATCTTGTAGTTAACTGCTTGCAATACCACACAAGTCTGTAACTTGCAAAAACTGTACTATTATTGCTTTTTAAACAAAGAATCATATCATTCTTTGGCCCATCCTTGACCTATACAGGTTTTACTCCTCAATATAGTGGTAACCCCCAAAAAACTCATAACAGAAACCCTTTTAAATCAGCATAACAGAACATTAAACACTAAGAGATCTCGTGCAAAACATTAAAAAAAAACATTTGAGGTATAGCATAAAACAAAATGAATGTTTAATGTTTAAATTAGCTAATATAGGCTATCATCTAATAGGCCATTTGTTTATAAGGGGACGATTTCTGAGTTTTAGTGAACTAATTCAGATTAATCTGAACTAGTGTCATATACTTCATACTAAGATAATAACAAAAGAAGTACATGGTCTCAAACGTTCATTAACATTTCCGTAAACTTTAATATCTGTCTCCATCTAGTGGTCAACAAATATACATGCGTCTCAAATATATATATAAACATACATTTTGTAAAACTTATAGGTAAAAATAATAATATGATTCTTATTCGTATGGACATAATAATCAAATTCGTGTTTTTTTTCTTCCGTTTGACAGGACTCGGTTATGACAGGACTCATGGTATGGCAAGATGAAAAAAACTAAACAAAAACAACAACGTATAGATTTGAAACATCATAAGTGTGAGCAAATTATGACCGAAATGTAGTTATTGGATAATCTAATGCTGTAAATGCGGTTGCTCCTCCCGGACACTAGAGGGCAGCAGCTCCGCGAGACTCCTTGAGCTCTGCCCTGCGCGCATCAACAGTACGTCACTGTTTGTGCTGACGCGGCGTAAGCGCTTCATTCATTCGGATCACATACGTGTCTTTCTCTCTTTTCACTCAAGCCAAGAATCGCGGAGGAGCGCAGACCGGAGGCATGGCACCCAAAGGCGGCAACAAACAGCAGTCAGAGGAAGATCTTCTCCTGCAGGACTTCAGCAGGAACCTGTCGGCCAAATCTACGGCGCTGTTCTACGGCAATGCGCTAATCGTGTCCGCGATCCCCATCTGTAAGTTCCTCATCTGTTCCTGCTAATGAGACTCAGCATTCCTCCTGATGTGTAGGTTGTTCCTCAACAGTGAGCTGCCTACTCTACTCTACTCTATTCTATTCTACTCTACTCTACTCTACTCTACTCTACTCTATTCTACTCTATTCTACTCTACTCTGTTCTATTCTATTCTACTCTATTCCACTCTATTCTATTATATTCTACTCTATTCTGTTTTACTCTACTCTATTCTATTCTATTCTGTTCTACTCTATTCTACTCTATTCTGTTCTACTATATTCTATTATATTCTACTCTACTCTGTACTACTCTGTTCTATTCTACTCTATTCTGTTCTACTCTATTCTACTCTACTCTATTCTGTTCTACTATATTCTATTATATTCTACTCTATTCTGTTCTACTCTATTCTACTCTGCTCTACTCTATTCTATTCTATTATATTCTGCTCTATTCCATTATATTCTACTCTATTCTATTATATTCTACTCTGTTCTACTCTTCTATTCTACTCTACTCTGTTCTACTCTACTCTGTTCTACTCTACTCTGTTCTACTCTATTCTGTACTACTCTGTTCTGTTCTATTCTACTCTATTCTGTTCTACTCTATTCTACTCTATTCTGTTCTATTCTATTCTGTTCTACTCTATTCTATTATATTCTGCTCTATTCCATTATATTCTACTCTGTTCTACTCTATTCTACTATATTCTACTCTATTCTGTTCTACTCTACTCTGTTCTATTCTATTCTACTCTATTCTGTTCTATTCTACTCTACTCTACTCTATTCTGCTCTATTCTATTCCAGTTTAGATATATTACGTTAAGCAGATTCTCGCTTAAAGCGTTTATGCAACACTATTTGTGGTCTCTCTGATGACTGATGAGCACTGTTATTGTTTTACTTAAGTTATTCATTGTGAATAAATTGTAGTAGCAAAATTATGTTGTTGTCACCTGGTTCTTGCATATGTATTATTTAACAGGGCTGTTTTGGAGGATCTGGCATATGGATTTGGTCCAGTCTGCAGTGCTGTATGCAGTCGTGACTCTAGTCAGCACCTACCTGGTTGCCTTTGCTTACAAGAATGTCAAATTTGTCCTCAAGCACAAGTAAGAATACCTAAATGAAACCTCACACATAGTTTCAATGCATTCTTTTTCTTTTCTCTCTGTTTTCCGAGACCCTTATAGCTTTCGTCAACTTTACTAGAAGACCGAGTTGATCATTTTATACTTTTACTTTCAGAGTCGCTCAGAAACGTGAAGACGCCGTGTCCAAGGAAGTGACCCGCAAGCTCTCTGAGGCAGACAACCGCAAAATGTCCCGCAAAGAGAAGGACGAGAGGTATGTTAGTCTTAACTGTGATAAATACTGATGGTTTTGTCAGCTGTCATTGACAAAATCGTAATGTTTTTATAGTATGGTGTTCATTATTTTAAATAGCATTTATTTGTATATTTTCAGGTTTCTTAGTTTTATATTTCTGTATAGCTTTAGTTTATTTCTTGGTTTTCTTTTTATTTCAGTTTTAGTATTTTTTTTTTTTTTTAGTATTTCTGGTACTTTAATTTGAGCTTATTTCAGTTGAAGTACACATCAGTCTTGTGTAATTTTTTAAATGTATTTATTTCAGTTACTGAATTGTTTGTTGTTATTTTTAATAGTTTTTGTCTTAGATAAAAAATAACAACACTGCTGACAATGATGGCAAAAAATGCTTTATATGGATCCTGTTGATCTGCTGTCTTAAATATGCTACAGAACATGCTCATTCTGTCATTTTGGATGTTCTCTGTTGCTAACAGCGAGTCTTTGTTGCAGGATCCTGTGGAAGAAGAATGAGGTCGCTGATTACGAGGCCACCACTTTTTCCATCTTTTACAACAACACTCTGTTCCTTTTGATTGTCATCATTGCCTCTTTCTTTTTGCTGAAGAACTTCAATCCAACAGTGTAAGTTTACTGTAATATTTAGTCTTTGTGTCTGTTGAAGCCTATTGATTGGTCTAGATGTCTAACGTTTACCTTATACGTCTGTCACAGGAACTACATTCTGTCCATTAGTGCCTCTTCAGGTCTGATCGCCCTGCTGTCAACAGGGTCCAAATAAAAGACTGATTGCATTAGGAGGAGAAGCTTGAGGAACAAACAAATGAGAGGATTGGGGGTGGGGGCAGGCAAAGGCAATTTGTTAAAGGAGGTTTGCTATCTTTTAGGAGGGCGTTTATCATTTCATCGGTTAAAGTTTCATGAAATTCATGATTGGTTAAGGCCTTTTTTTGTCTGGTCTTCTCTTGTTTTTGTTTTGTACCAATAAAAGACTGTTTACTGTATTTTGTCATATTTTAATAAAAGGAATTTGGCGGATAATGTAACTAAAATGTTAGATATCAGAAAAAAATTGTTCTAAGGATACAACATAGTTACTTCTGCTGTAAATAATGGCTTTTATGATACCAGTAAGACAAATAATTACAATTGAAAAAGATGCAAATGCAAGAAAATTAATCAAATGTAATAAAAATAAAACATTGAGAAGTTTACTTTATTAATTGACTATACATTAAAGCTATGTGTGTGTGTGTGTGTGTGTGTGTGTATGTATATATATATATATATATATAATTCATTGGAATGCACTTGGCAAAGAGAGCAATGAAATACAATGTAATTTCCTCATAAACTCTTCATCTTCACTTGGAATGACCCCATGGCAATGCAGCCCGGCATCCATCACTCCATTAGCTGTTCTTGCAATATGATTTTTTTTTTATTGCTGTCAATATAATTATTGCAAATAAATACACATTTTATAATCAAGTTTTTTAAATATTTTAAATTTGAGTATGTTTATACAACATACTTCATAAAACTTGCAGTCTCTCCTTTTGATCCTGCAGGTAATCACATTTACCTAATGGTATCTACTATTAATCAAATTTCCTACCTATTAGACATCTTTAAACTTAACATGAAATTCATGACAAAAATCTATTTTTAGTTATATTAAAATTTGTGTTCAACAAAATAATTGTTTACATGTGAACTCAGATTCTCCTACTCTCTAGCTTTGAAATGAATCATGAAGATTCAGCACCCTGGGTCACATGACCATGCACAATAAAGTTACTTCCTGTCCTGATCATCACATGTACCATTTTCTAGTGGACTTGTGGAAGGGACCTTAGTGAATGAATTCACCTTTATTCGGAACGCCCCTATAAATGGGTTCCCCTTCTTGAAGTGCCCTTTATTCCCCCTATATTACACTGCTGTCACTTTAAGACCTACTGCCTTTTAACTTATGGGTGGCACTTTGGATTTGGTGAACTCAAAATGACTGAAACAAATGATTTCAAATAATAGTGTTGCATTACAAATATACCTGTCAGTTTGACTGAATGAGATGTACATTTTAAGTCATGCTTAGTTTTTATCAGTCAGGAAAATAATGACATTAGTATCACATAAATATCATTGGATATTTTTTTCTGTCTAATAGCTGTGTTCTGTTTTTCTGTATTCATATGAGTAATAATATGTATTAATACGTCAGGTTGGGAAGATTAAGCAAACCACTAAGTAGAAAATGTATCGATTTAAGAAAAAAGCTCTTAAAAGGCATTTAAATTCTTGACATCTAGCAACTGCAACCATGAAAGCTTGTGGAGGCTTGTTACCAATGCAAGATAATGCAAATGCCAAATTAAAATGAAATGCCTTCAGGATAAATAACCAGCAGGCAAATATCGCAGACAATTTTGCTTAATTAATCAAGAGAAGTAGAGATTGTGATCATGATTAAAATACAATTCATCATGCAGTTCTTTCGGGACAGAACCAGGGGCCTCATTTATAAAATCTTGCACAGGAACCATCCTAAATTTGATCTTACGATTATCTCTTAAATATGCATACGTGTGATTCATAGAATGAACGTACACACAGAAAACGCATGTACGCCGCTCTTTCAGATGTGAAACCTGAGATGAAGAAGTGAGATCTTGAACTTAAGTGAGATCTTGAACTTAAGCGCAACTGAATGGTTTCAGTTCTCTGCCTTGTAAACGACTCCTAATAATGCCATTAACATATAAAAGATCACCAGTCATCGTCCAAATGCTTTAATTTAGAATAGCGAGCTGCAAGAACAGCTTACATTTCCAAAAAACCTGCAGTACTCCGACAAGAAAAAGTTGCGTACGTCTGGTCAGACCCTGACGTGACGCTAAGCACTTTTCTACGTCAAAGCCAATTTTTTACAAATGGCGCTGACGTGGATTTAAGCGTACACACACTCTAAGATCAAATCTGAGCGTACGTACACTTCATAAATGAGGCCCCAGATGTTCCTCACATATCCTGAAAAATGAAGCCAAAACATTTCAAACATTAAATCTGGTGGATGGCAGCTGTACAGGTCATAAATAATCCACTCCATTAAAAAAATGGAATGTGAGCCAAACTCCAATGTCATGTGAACCTAATTGCGATAATACAAAATTTCTACCGGTTGTTCACCAGCTTATTGTGTCTACTGGTATATTGCCCAATAAGGAAACACACATGGGTTTACTGGCCTTACGCATTTTTATTTCAAGCATATAATCTACCTCTATGTACTGTTTACATATTTATATTTACAGAAGTACACTGCTGCCATACAGGGTGAGAGATGCATGATATGATAAAAGACCCTGATGCAGAAATACAGAACAGCCTGTGTATCCAACAGCTCCTCTTTTCTCAGAAACAATGTTACAAACTTTAGAAAACAATAGTCACCATGTGTGATTTCTATGTTTTTGTAAAAGACATAATTTACAATTGAGAAAAGCTCACAGTATTACACTCATGGACCCATGGGAGAATGGGCAAGCCCTAATGTTCATGCAGGTGAGAGTCAAGGCACTCCGCAGGGAGACTAAAAAGGTAACACTATGTACACAAGGATCTCATAAAGCCTTCTGTGTTTCTTTGAAGTTTCACTCTTTATTTTTTCTATACAGAACCATCTTGTTTGCTCAAGCCAAATTCCAACAAGTTTCAAATTCATCTAAACACTCTATACTTACACTCTATATACTCTAACATACTACAGGGTAAAGCAGCTCATCTTTGTTTAAAATATCTAGGGCATGATAAAGTATGGCTTTCAAGTAGGGCAAGCAAGAGCTATAAAATCAAACATGAGGCACCCGCAAACAGTAAATCAGATCCGCTCCCATTATATTGTAATGCTGCCATGCATATTGGGAGCTCCTTGATTCTTAAAGGGACAGTCCACCCATAAATGAATTTTGTACTAGTTGCGACGGTAGTGACGTCATGGCTGTCGTCGGCCAAACAAGTTGGTGTTTTTTCAATGTAGGCTTCAGACACGGGTCACGACGAGGCGTTCCCCATAGCGACCCCTAGAGGACGCAGTTCGAAGTTCCACGAAAGGGAACTCGTCTTTCACTGACCCTCAGTTTTGTTTCTTTTTAACATCTCTTTATACATCAGTTTACAATGTATTTGTCCATACAATGAAGGTCTATTGGGTCAAAAACAACAAGTGACCTAGTGACTTTCTTTTTCTTTCTTTTTAAAGTAAATGAAGATAGAATTTTCATTTCTGGGTGAACTACCCTTGTGAAAAAGAAAACTTTAGAATACTTTTAAAAAGAGTACTTATTATGGAAATAATACACTTAAGAATATACTTAAGTGCAAACTGAATGTAATATTTTTGGAAAATGAAAATTTATTACAGTTTAAACTTATATTAAATGTAGTCAGCTAAACTTTAGAGTGTTTTTGATCCACTTAAACAGGACTTCAGTACATCTTTATTTATCATTTCATAATAATTTCTTTTGTCTTTGAAATGTGGTTAAAGTGTACTGTCAAATGTACTGACAAGCATTTATGGTAAACTAAAATATACTTTCATGTAATTTCCATAGAAACCTATGGAACCTTTAAATATGTATGTATTACACATTTGTAATGATGAGGTACATTTCAAATGTAGTAACTTTAAATGGAATAACACTACACACTACAGTTAGTCAGTATATTCCATGTGCTTTAATATGTATAATATTTACTTGTACTTCTTTTAAAGCACAACAACATATTAAAACAAAATGATTTAAAAAATGTACTTCAAAGTAAATAATTTCATCTGACATTTTAAAAGTCCTATTATTAAGAAACATGGTCATGAAACTCTACTTTATTTCAGTACACTTACATGGCCTGCATTGATATTATGTTATCTAGAAGTACAGTTTTTTTTTAAATATATTTTTTTTAAATTTCTTTTTCACAAGGTTATCCCTTTAAGTTGTTTTCCTCTGAATATCTTCCATACTGTTACTAAAAGGAAAAACAAGTCACTCATTTATAATCAAACATTTCCATGAATGCATTAGGCTGCTGGCATAATATATTCTATGCATGTCAGATCAACTCTAATACTGTATATTTAGACTGCAGTGCGGCTTGAGGTCGGTTTATAATACAGTTGCATGTTCAGTAAGCATGTATTCATAGATTTATGCTACCCTCGCTCAAGTAATTTTCTATAGGTCAGATGTGTGCATTTACTTATTTTTCTACCACATGTACCTGTGGCTCACATTATAAAGCAAACACGCATAATGTCTTTAAAATATCCCTCATAAAATACCAATACAGGCTTTCTTGCACAGGCAAAACAGCTCGAATCTTTGTGAATGCACACTGTTCCACTGAGTCTGTGCTCTACAGTCTGTGAAACAGGTTTGCAGTTGCTGCGTTTGAACACAAGAGGGCAACATGCTCTGTTCCTCCACTCTGTGTGTGTGCTAATACGCCAGACATCCCGGTGGCTGATGGTTTTGAGAGCAGAGGCCAAGCATGGGTGTTTATAAGGTTCATAGATCACATTTGTGAGTGAAGCTCTCCTGCAAGGTGCCGTAACAAGGTGACACCCGGACACCAGTCGAGGGGATTCTTGCTGTGTTTGGGTGCAAAGGCACACTAGCAGAAACAGAGGGGATGCAGAAAACAGGTTATGGAGGACGGCACACTAAGGCTTCACAGAGAGGTCTGACCGATGATGAAAACAGATTCGGAGCAGGAACCACTAGGGCACGAACACTGCTACATACATATCTCTCTTCACCCTGAGCCTGCGTCCAGAGCCCCTAGGATCGATAGTCCTTCTTACTGTATGGCCTGTTCCCAAGTATATGATCAATGTCTGAGACCACGTGGGATGTCATCTTTGGAAGAACCTGAATGTGCAGAGAAATTAGTCAGGGAACTTCTGGAAATGAAATGAAGCATAGAAAGTCGATTAATTTCCTTACCTGTATGGCTCCCAGGTTTTCAGTTAGCTGCTCTGCATTTGAGGTTCCTAGTAGTACCGAGCTCACTCCCTCGTTCCTCAGACACCAGGCTGGAAAGAAAAAGTGACAAAAGAAGTCTTTAAAACAATCTTCTCAGAAGATTACAATTTGTGGAGATTAGGTGGCAAAATGGAACTAAAAGTAAGTCTGAATTGTGGTATTATGGTTGTGTTTGGTTGGCTAGCATTAGCAGTAGCCTCTGCTGGGAGATACTGTTACTACACCATTATGTGGTCAAAAATCATACTTCGGTAACACTTTCTATGAAACCCGTATTTATAATACATTATAAGGGTATAAGGCATAATGCATTATAAAAAAAACGTATAATATGTTATATCAACTCATGAATAATCATAACAACAGTTATAATACATCATAATACTTACGTCTTTGTGGTTATAAGTTTAAGAGTATGATTATTTATAACACACAATGAACACCATATTAAATCTACTTCATTTACAGAATAATGGACTGTATCATATCTTGACATTGTTTATTTAAGATCTGCACAGTATCTTACTACAGCTTGTGAGTGGTTAGATGTTCAGTGTTTCCTGTGGAGCTAATGTTAATTAATTGATGTGAGCTTTATACGCAACTGAAAAAAATGCAATGTTTTATATGATTACATTTTATTTTGATGGTCCCCTTAATCAATCGACTATAAGCAACTTTGCAACTACATGCCAACTAACTCTCATTAGAGTATTAGTATGCTCAAGAATGGTAGAATCTAGTATGGTAGAATAAGTTGACGTACTTGCAAAGACACTTATAGTCAGTTTATCTGTTGGTTGACCATCAAAATAAAGTGTTAGCAAATATTTACAGTAGCAGACATACTAATACTCTAATGACCGCTCGCTGATATGTAGTTGCAGAGTCACTTATCAACAGCTGTTTAAAGGGTACCATCAAAATAATCAAACTGATATTACAATAAAAATAGTTCAAAGCAAATGTGTCATATTACACATTCATCTGATCTGATATCTGATCTTTTGGCTGTTTGAGAGAATTTATTATTATTATTATTACTACTACTTATAAGTGGTCTTTGACCGCTTTAAGTAAAGTAGCATAAGAAAAATGGCAAGATATGAGACGTATAATACATTATAACTATGAGAAATATAATCCATTGTAAAAGTGGATGCAACGAGTTCATTGTGTTATAAATCATCATAATCTTAAAAGCTATAACCACAAATAAGTAAATATTATAATATATTAAAACTGTTCTTATGAATATGCATGAGAAGATACAACATATTATAAGGTTTTTTATAATGCATTATGCATTCATTATAATGCCTTAAGAACACCCTTATAATGTATTATAAATACGGGCTTCATAGAAAGTTTTACCCATACTTCTTCATTGATGGCCATTCAAAAGTACTTCCCATGAATTATGATTATATAAACACTACCATTCAAAATTTTATATATTTTTTGTCTATTATGTCTATTATGTCATTAGTGCTATATAAAAAACAGTAATTATTACAATTTAAAATATTTTCTTTTCTTTTAATATATTTTAAAATGTAATTTATTCACGTGATAACAAATGGAATTTTTAGCAGCCATTGCAGTCTTTAGTGTCACATGATCTTCTGAAATCATTCTAATATCCTGATTTGGTGATCAAGAAATATTTCTTGTTGTTCTTCATTTTGAAAACATTTGTAATGCTTATTGTGCTTTTTTTATAATGATTCTTTGATTAATATAAAATTCAACATTTATTTGAAACAGAAATCTTTTGTAACATTATAAATGTCTTTACTGTCACTTTTGAGCAATTTGATGTGTCCTGGCTGAATAAAATCAATCAATCAATCAATCAAATCAAACAGTTAATTACTGACCCCAAACTTTTGAACTGTACTGTATATAAAATTTAATTATATTATAGGAGATTTTACCTGTGACAGTTTTTTGAGGGCTCTTAAAAAGCATGCAATAAACATGTTTTACATATTGCCATCAGGAATGCTAACAAGAAATACCAACAAATAGCTTTTTTTAAAATATATTTGTGCACCTTCTTGGTTGTGTCCAGAGCCGTTTCTAGGCCTAGGGCGCAACCAGCTGAAGGGGCGCCAATGAGCGCACGTACTGGCACTTTTAGCAGGGTTGTGATAAAGAGTGACACGGTCACCCTGAAATATGACTGTCATCCCCACTGGATCCCCCAACATTATTGGGCTAGAGTACTGTCAATCTGACGATGCCTTTATGCCACTAGATCAGAGTGCTGTCAATTGCTGCCTGATTGTTGCATGCAAAGTTTGCATTTGGAGCGCTCAACAACACCATTAGATCAGTGGGCTGGGTCAGTGCTTTGGCAAGGTAACACTTTTTTTGCCATGCAATAAAGCTAAGTGAAATATAACAAAGAGTGACAAATTTAAGGGGGTCTGAATACTTTCCGTACCCACTGTATATATATATATAATTTGTGTGTGGGGGGCAATAGGGATTTCGCCTAGGGCGTCAAATTGACTAGAAACGGCCCTGGTTGTGTCAATGCAGCAAATTCTTTACAACACCTCTTCAACAATAATTTAAGAACAAGAATCAAAACCTGCATGAGCTCTGCTAGCACAAAAGTCTAGACTGATTGGTAAGACAACTCTGTAAAAGTGTCAATGGGAGAATTCTTACCTACGGCGAGCTGAGGCAAAGTGCAGCCCAACTTCTCAGCAATATGACAGAGTTCTTTCAGCTTTGCCTGCTGCTTTCGTCCGTCCTCACTGACTATCTTGTCTTTCAGCCACTGGTATGACTTCAAGACAAAAAGACAAGAGAAGTAGACGAGTAGAGTTAGGTAGGGAGATACATGGTAGAAAATAAATATTTGATTTGTGATCGTGTATATGCACTGCAGTAAGTTTCTAGAAAATTCCAGCAAATGATCATTAAATTGGCCTTTAACTTGGTACCTTTATAGCTGCCCTGGAGGATTCTGGGATACCGTTTTCATACTTTCCAGTGATGATCCCACAGGCCAAAGGAGACCATGTCATGGCGCCCACACCTACAGTCCCCAAAAGAATCAAGGTAATATTTATGACCAAGATAAGCAGCTGCTGTATGCTCTCGCTGATGAATTCTCTAAATTTGACAGTATGATATTCACTGAGATTGAGTGAGTAAATGATGATTGATTGACACCTGCCTATCTTATGGTAGAGCTCAGGCAGCTGCACCTCGACCTTCTCCCTCTGGAAGAGATGATACTCTGCCTGCTCACACACTGGAGGAATCAGGTTAAACTGCCTCGCTACAGAATATGCTTCCTAGAAAGAGAAAATAATATTTACATTACACTTTCATATCAAAATATATGCAGTATGTACAGTATATTTGTAATAGCTAGAATTTCAACATATGACCTGCACATTCTTTCATAATTTGTCCAATGGATCATCAGATCAGCAGATATTGCAGATATTACACTTGCTGGTTTAGTTTAAAATATTTACAGAAATGCTAGTTTTCTCAGCGTGAGCTTATGTCGGTTTCAAATACTTATTTCTATCCTTCAATCTGAAGGTCACGTTTTTATAAAAGAATACTATAGCAATTTATAGCAAATACTATAGTGTTTTTGAACCATACTGTAGTAAAGTGTATTATACTGTATATATTATAGTATGTACAACAAATTGTTAATGAATGCTACAGCATACTGTAGTATAGTGAACGGATAAACTGTAATAAATACTGTAGTATACTTTAGGTTTACTACAGTAAACTGTAGTTTATTGTAGTATAATATACGTTGTAGAAAACTTAGTACAGTATTGGGTAAAGTAATTTGTTTATATTACTATAGTTGTTATATTACCACAGCAACTATAGAATTACCACAACAAATTCATTCAAGTACTTTACTATAGTATGGTTCAAAAACACTATAGTATTTACTATAAATTACTATAGTATTTTTTCATGTGGGTGATAGGTAGGAAGTGAACAATAAAACCACATTCAGGCAAGACTGAAAGGTTAAAATGTGTTCTCATATACAGTAGGCTACTGTTCAAAAATGTTGGTCTGTAAGATGCTTTTGAAAGAAAGCTGCATTTATTTGATCAAAAATACAGTAAAACAGTAATATTGTGAAATATTAGTTCAATTTAAAACTAGATGAGTAAACTTTGTGAACAAACTTAGAAGTTGGCTTGAAAGTTTGAAGCAGTTGTAAAAGCTTGAAGTTTGAAAGTTTAGATAGATTAGACAGATGACTTAGAACATTGCTAGCATGATTTAACATGTTGCTATCATGTTTTAGCATGATTAGCATGTTGCTAACCTGTTTCTACCATGATTAGTATATTGAGAGCATGTTGCTGGCATGTTTAGCACATTGATAACATGTTTTAGTATGCTGCTTAGTATGCATTATTTTGTCAAGTTGTCCTAGGATAGTCATTAAGCTTTGCTAGTGATAGACAGCAGCACACATTATAACTCTTATTGTACAAAAGTAATGGAAGTCTATGGGACTTGTCGTAGATTTGATCATCCATTTAATGAATATCATAAGTCCAATCAGTTAGAAAATATATAGAAATCCCAAGTCAGATATAGCAACCAGTCTGAAGGTCTGACCTGAGTTTAGTGGTTGTAACTTAAACTCTTGGAGGAGATACAGTCCAAATTTAGTCTCAGAAGAAGAAGAAAAAGAAGAAGATTAATACAGTAAATAGCATTTCAGTAAGTTGGCTTTCTCAAGCCAACTTAACTGTGATAGCAACTACCGTATTGGCCCGAATATAAGAAGACCCTGATTATAAGACCCCCCCTTTTTCCAGATGTACCTTTTGGAAAAAAAAGGCTTTTTAAAAACCAAATCTTGTTTTTTTTCTCAGTAAAACACATTTTGTTTTCAATTATTTTCATATTGCATATTTTTTCCTATTTTAATTTTTGTTTTGAAAGTATGGTAAAAACTGGTCAAATGTACCAACAATCACATTTAAAAAATATACACTTTTTGATATACCATTAAAAAAACAAAAAAAAACAGGTAGCCCATCTGAATTAGGACATTTGGGCTATCCATCTAATAGTAGCCTACCAAAATCTTATTAACAGTAGAAGTTAAATCTTACTGTAGTCTTCAAATCTGGGCACTGTCTTACGTTTTAAAATCACAAAGGGAGTTTGGTCCCATCAGGCTAACGTGACAATCACGACTCATGCAGCTGTAAGGTTTTCTTTCTCTTTTGTTTTTACTCACGATCTTTACAACACGCATACGTATTTCATGGCACACTCGTTTTATGCATATTTGGCACCACCTATTGTTGTGGGTATATTATAGACATGTGAAAGTCTAGACCCTGAATATAAGACGACCGCGTTTTTTCAGATGTATTTCCAAGAAAAAACATCGTCTTATATTCGGGTCAATATGGTATAACTGTGTTGGCAAAGCTGAATTTCCTTCAGAAATAATTTTAATATATTGACAATGCTGAAAACAACTGTGATGTTTAACATTTTTTGTGGAGACTGTGATATGTTTTTTTTTCATTAGTTTTTGATGAACAGAAAATTCAGAACAGCATTTACTTGAAACAAAAATCTTTTTTAGGCCTATAAATGTTTACTGCCACTTTTGAGCAATTTCACGCATCCTTGATAAATAAAAGTATGAATTACTTAATTACTTAGCAACAGAATAGAATAGAACAGAACAGAATCGAATAGAAATAGCCTTTTTTCTATAATAATGCTGGAACTGTTCACTTTTCTGTTGTCAGGTCTTTAGGTATGTACCTATAGAAACTGACATTTAGTACACCCTGAGAAATATTGACTGTAATAAAAGTGACAGCTAGTCCTGGTCTCTCCTATATACAGTCTATATTAATATCACATGACTGTTGACAACCCCATTGAATCCTTGTTTTCATATGCATGCACAGAGCTCATTTCAGTCTGTGAACACAAGTTCCAGTCGTGGGGGTGTGTTTACGTGGGATGGATCTGGCGTGACACCAGAACATGGTATTATCACAGTCACACAAATTACAGGTCATCAGTCTGTGTCCTCTCTGTAAAAACCCTGATCAAGCCACCATTTATCACCCATGAATTAATAATGTCAGTGCTTAATTACAACATATCAGTTTGGCCAACTTGCTTTGTGCTGCACTGCAATTACAGCAACATACAGTACTGCAAAACACTGACTTCAGTCAAAGGGCTAAAAATATGTGATGTGGCCAGTATACACTATAGAGGAGCTGAGATACAACAGGGTACTATGTTGTCTCTGCTAACACGGTTTGCTCCTGAGTTCATTCCTATAGAAAGTCAATGATCAGTGATCAGAAATACTGTCATGTCATGTAAGTGATACATTTGAATTCTAGTAAAATAGAATAGGGTGACGTTGAATTTTGTCATGACAAATGCTGTTTGGAAAAATGTTACTTACCATTATTTCCATAGCTGTCCATCGTGAGGTCCCCCAGTACATGGACATGCCTTGGTTTATCACGTAGGTCATGGCTCTGACGATCTCTATGGAGACAAATATTCACAAATTCTGTTATTACCCTTGTGAAAAAGAAGCGAACAATTTTATTCAATGTGTACCTGTAGTGTACTTCAAATCTTAAAAGCATTTAAAACTTATTAATTTACAACTATATGTGAAATAATGTTAAGTTTAGGGTTAACAGAATAAGTTGACACTTGCAAAGTTACTTATAGTCATTAGAATGTCAGTTGGGGATCAAAATAAAGTGCTAGCATTTATTAAATAGACAGTCTAATACTTTAATGACTGCTAGTTGCCATCTAGTTGCAAAGTTACTTGTAGTTAGTAGAACGTCTAAAGTGGACTATCAAAATAAAGTGTTACCTACACTTTAATTTACTATAAATGCTTGTCAGATCATTCAACAGTAGACTTTAAACACTTCAAAGACAATAAAAATTATGAAATTATATATAATCATATCAAGTCCTGTTTATGTGGAAAAAAGCACTCTAAATTTCAGTTAAATGCATTTAAGTTTAAACTATAATTATTTTTTATTTAATTGGAATTGATATGCAATTAATCACTTAATAATTACAAAGTGTCTGAAAACATAAGACCAATATTCAGTTATCATGTAAATATATTATTTTAAAATATATTATTTTCATAAACATATTATTTTCTATTTTTTTTATTATAACGTGTACTTCTTTTTCACAAGGGCAGACTAGGGCAGAATTACTACATTCTGTGCATTTCATTTTTCATTTTCTTTCCATTAATGTTGAAAAGCCAGAAAAAGTCAAATAAATTAGGCTATTATTAAAATATAATGAGAAACTACAATAGTTCTGCTGGTCATCAAAGATAAATGTCAAATTTAGTGTAAACTAGCTAAATTGTGTAATTTTCTAAAGTGGTGTGTGATTGGTGCTTCAACAACCTTGTCTCCACTATTAAACCAATGTTTTATGGACACTCAATGAGCCGAAGTTTGAGAGAGATCAAACTTGATTCCCTCCTGCTATGTTCTGATGCTACACACTAAGAAAAGTCCGTAAAAATAAGGGTCAATTTATTGTTTTGATATGATGATACGAAGTAATTTTCAGTATTGGTGTTTTCCCATATTTTGAAATATACATTGCATTGCATTGTGTTTTAGTGCTAAATGAAATGTCTAAAAATGTCTGTAAATTTAAAGATGCCGTAAGCGATTTCTGAGACACACTGTTGAAAGTGGATCGGACGTGCGTGCCATCTCAGACTTCAGGTGGTGACTTAATCTGGTATTGTACAATATAGTTTCATTCACTGCCTCAGCTTGGGTGGATTAAGTTCAGCATGACGTACTTTTGTGTGGTTTCACATAATTCAATAAGTGCACTCATGAGGAAAAATGAATGATAAAGTGCAGTGTAACTTCATATTCCCTTTAGCTTTTACCCTTCATGCTGATGAAATTGTTGTCAGGTAAGAAACAAAAAGCGAGAAAGCAGGGCCGAGAGAGTAAGGGGATTGCAGAGCCACTGAGGAACTTTAATATGCACTGCACACAGTGAGGAGCGCTAAACTCTGGACACTTTATGCATCAATGCAGCAGAAAAGCACTGCATAGCAATGTGCCTGCCCATGCCTATGAGACAGACAGACAGTGAGAGAGAGACATCCACATCTGTCCAGTGTTTAAAGGTAAGAACCAGAGATTATTAAGGAGTCTAGGCTTGCAATTTTTGCAGCACTTTCAGAATAAAATGTGTGGCGATTGATGGTAAAAGATTAATACTTTATCACAACCAACCTACCACCTTCACTAAACCGTACCTAAACCTAACAGTCAGTGTTAGCAAAATCAAACATGAGATAAAAATGCATTTGTTACAGCAACCATGCCATTTTAGCTTGCTTCTATAAGTCTTTGAGCTCTTCTGTCGAGTGTCATGACTCTTGTTTCACAAGTGCAATGCTGTACCAGGTGAGCTAATGAGCAGGTTTACTTTGTCAGAAAAGAAACCTATTTTGTTAGTTGAAGTGTTTTTAGGTCAAAACATAGTATTATGCAAGGAACCACGTGAAAATAATTTTTTGTCAAGATCATGCAGGGGACGTGTCCCCACTTTTAATATCACGTAAATTAATAATTAATATCACCCCCGCATTTTTTCAGGCAAGTGAGATTGCATAAAGGTTTTCAAGAGCCTGTGTGAATAAATATATATTTAAATTCAAAGAGACAGGATAGTCTGTGCATGACCTGATGTTTTATTCGGACCCAGAATAAACTGAGATGAACATCATGGAGCGCTAAACACTCCGTGCAGTGTAAGTTTCATTCATACACAAAGCCGGAGGGCGCTCTCGTGCAGAAAGTCGTACCAGGAAATCCCTAATATGGACAAAAGCATCTTGCTATAGCTATATGAAAACAGTTGTTTTCACAGAAAAACAGAAACGTTTGGAAACATGAAGACATTAAACATATGATTACAACAATATATGGTTTATTTGTGTTTTTTCACAAATAAAATCATCTCCAGGTTATAAATAAAGTATATGAACAATGCAGTGCCAATTGATTATAGCATTTATTATAGTATAGAAACTATGCTGCCTTATTATGTGATAAAAAGTGTTTGTAGTATATAAACAAATCATTATTATTGATTATTGTCCAGCAGTGTATCTGATTTCTTAGCCAATTAAAAGCTAGAAATAAGAGAAAAATTTAAGTTGCCTATGCACTACCAGTCAAAAGTGTTTGAACAGTAAGGTTTTTAATGTTTTTTTAAAGAAATCTCTTCTGTTCACCAAGCCTGCATTTATTTGATCCAAAGTACATCAAAACAATATTTTTACTATTTAAAATAACAGTTTTCTATTTGAATATATTTTAAAATGAATTTCTGTGATTTCAAATCATTACTCCAGTCACATGATCCTTCAGAAAACATTCTAATATTCTAATTTGCTGCTCAAATAAATAAAAATAAAAAACTATATATTTTTATTATTTATTATTATTATGACATTGAAAACAGCCGAGTAGATTTTTTTCAGGTTTCTTTGATGAATAGAAAGTTCAGAAAATCAGCATTTATCTGAAATAGAAATCGTCTCAGGTTACGTATGTAACCATGGTTTCACCAAGCCTGCATTTATTTGATCCAAAGTACATCAAAACAATATTTTTACTATTTAAAATAACAGTTTTCTATTTGAATATATTTTAAAATGAATTTCTGTGATTTCAAATCATTACTCCAGTCACATGATCCTTCAGAAAACATTCTAATATTCTAATTTGCTGCTCAAATAAATAAAAATAAAAAACTATATATTTTTATTATTTATTATTATTATGACATTGAAAACAGCCGAGTAGATTTTTTTCAGGTTTCTTTGATGAATAGAAAGTTCAGAAAATCAGCATTTATCTGAAATAGAAATCGTCTCAGGTTACGTATGTAACCATGGTTCCCTGAGAAGGGAACGAGACACTGCGTCTTCTAGAGGTCGCTATGGGAGAACACCTTCAGTGTGACCGGTGTCTGAAGCATACATCTAAAAAAATAACATTGGCCGGCGACAGCCTATGACGTCATTACCCTGCGCGATCATAGTATTAAAGGGCGCTGGGATAACACGCTTCTTTGTCTGAAGCTTGTGTCCGAAGCATGGCAAGGAAACTAGAGGACGCAGTATCTCGTTCCCTTCTCAGGGAACCATGGTTACATACGTAACCTGAGATGTTCCCTTCCGAAGGAACTTCGAACTGCATCCTCTAGAGGTCGCTATGGGGAACAGTATACCCATGCCACCATGCTGAGTGCATGCCAGAAACCCACAGCGAGCACTAAGTACCAACTCTACCATAGCCATTGGAGTTGCCCCAAAGGACGTCTTGACGGCTGTTAGTGATATTATCCCCTTCAGCCAAGGGCCTGAGCTGCATACCCTAAAATAACTTACCTGTTAAGGGCTGCGCTAGGAAGCCCAAGCCTAGGGCAGAGCTCAAAGACAACCCTCTGAGGTGAGGGGAGCTCACCCTGCTCAGAAATGTATAAACAGAGATACATTAGTTGAGTGGAGCCCAAGGCGAGAACCGGGGCCTAAGCCAACTCAGAGAAAGGGAACGAGGCTAATAGCATGTAACCATTACCATACAGGATTTTAGAAAGTGCACAAAATGCTTAGCGTGCACACTTACCACAATGTGGATTTTAGAAAGTGCACAGAAGCTTAGCGTGTGCACTTACCATAGCATGGATTTAGAAACATTTTCTTAACCCGAATAGAGGCAGCTTATCAGGGAAGCAGCAAGCAGCCCAACTACCTGATGTCACTGCCACGGAGCTCAAGAGCGGAGGGTTCAACCCCTAGCGAAGAGAGAGAGGAACCCAGCTTGACCGAAGCGACCAATTGCCTAGGGTAAGGACCTAACTCTCATTTTCTTTTCTTTTTTAGTCGAGAGGAGGAATCACCCAGTCTGCCCAGGACCGGCGAGCTCAAATGGGACCCTCCCGCAGTGAGGGGAGCACAGCCATGTCTGGGGGCAGATAGATCGCAAATGGGACATCAGAAATGGGATCCTGCTAGAAGGGAATCACACATTTCTAAAGGAACAACAGGGTCCCAACATAAAGGCAACTGACCAAGGAGGTGACAGAGACGGGCCTAACACTTAGTTCATTGCAAATGGGGTTCTTCGGGAGCAGTACTCTCAGCTCTCAAGCTGAGGCGGGACCTTACAGCACATACTGGGAGCGACTCGTAGCTAACCCTCACAGAGAGGGGAGCACTTCTCAGCTCGACCAGAAGGGGGTGCTAGATTAGAAGGGGTAACCTAGCAGGGCCCAATAAGAGACAGTCCACTGGAGCAGCTGGACACGGTCTCATGCTCTCTATCTCAATAGAGAGCGTAGGTCCCGTATAACTAGACCCAATAGAATCTGGAGAAATAGCGGGACCCAATAACCATTCATGCGTATAAAGCTTACTGCTCCTCAGAGCAGAAAGCACAAAAGAGGGGTTTCCACAGAAACACCAATCCCTCTGACCTCACAGAACGCAGCGTACTCCAGCCCTCTCCGCAGAGGGGTGATTACTGGTTCAACCATAAGGGCAGTGTGACAGTGAGGACCCACGGGCCTGACCGTCTATGGAGCATTGAGCTCCTCAACGCCTCAGCGAGAGGAGCTCTAGCTGAGAGAATGTGCATGAAGGTTAAGGCGACTCAAATCTCGGGAGACCCCTCAGGGTGAGATAATGAGTAGCGCACCCTGGCCAGAGGATAGTGAGCATGTCACGAAGCATGTACTCAGAAGAGTACTAGCCAACGAGAAGGACCTGCAGGTCCTGAGCTTACAGAGTTACACTGGGGACCTGATGCTGGGAGGCTTCCTCAGAAGACCAGGCTGCATGTCCAAGTGGAAGATGAGGGCTATCCCCAGCCTGGATCCAGAACCGATGAGTGAAACCATCACCGTAATCGGTCAACAGCAGGAGGTCCTGACTTAGCAGGTGGGTCAAACCTAAAAGTCAGAAAACAGAACAGGTCCGAGTAGCACTGCAGAGAAAGGCTAGCATTTTTTGAATACACACCAAAAAATGGCTCACCAACCATGGCTCCCACGCATGACTCAGGCTCATGGGATAAGAGACAGTCCACTGGAGCAGCTGGACACGGTCTCATGCTCTCTATCTCAATAGAGAGCGTAGGTCCCGTATAACTAGACCCAATAGAATCTGGAGAAATAGCGGGACCCAATAACCATTCATGCGTATAAAGCTTACTGCTCCTCAGAGCAGAAAGCACAAAAGAGGGGTTTCCACAGAAACACCAATCCCTCTGACCTCACAGAACGCAGCGTACTCCAGCCCTCTCCGCAGAGGGGTGATTACTGGTTCAACCATAAGGGCAGTGTGACAGTGAGGACCCACTGGCCTGACCGTCTATGGAGCATTGAGCTCCTCAACGCCTCAGCGAGAGGAGCTCTAGCTGAGAGAATGTGCATGAAGGTTAAGGCGACTCAAATCTCGGGAGACCCCTCAGGGTGAGATAATGAGTAGCGCACCCTGGCCAGAGGATAGTGAGCATGTCACGAAGCATGTACTCAGAAGAGTACTAGCCAACGAGAAGGACCTGCAGGTCCTGAGCTTACAGAGTTACACTGGGGACCTGATGCTGGGAGGCTTCCTCAGAAGACCAGGCTGCATGTCCAAGTGGAAGATGAGGGCTATCCCCAGCCTGGATCCAGAACCGATGAGTGAAACCATCACCGTAATCGGTCAACAGCAGGAGGTCCTGACTTAGCAGGTGGGTCAAACCTAAAAGTCAGAAAACAGAACAGGTCCGAGTAGCACTGCAGAGAAAGGCTAGCATTTTTTGAATACACACCAAAAAATGGCTCACCAACCATGGCTCCCACGCATGACTCAGGCTCATGGGTATAGGCTGGAGGTGAAGTCCGAAGCTTGGACCTTCGTGGAATGAAGGATTTAAAGGCAGCTGAGTGCGTCTTGGCCTCCTTAAACTTCACAACCACCGTCTCGACGGAAGTGCCGAAAAGCTCAGAAGGGGAAACTGGCGCATCAAGAAGAAAGCCCTTCTCTTTCGACCCAATATCCACCAGACTCACCCACAGATGTCCCTCTGTAACCACCATGGCCACCATGGATCTGCCAATGGTAGTGGCAGCCTGTTTAGTGGCACGGAGAGCAAGATCCGTGGTGCAATGCAACTCAGCCATCTCATCAGGATAGACCCTGCCTTTATCCACTTTCAGCAGATCAGCCTAATAAGCCTGAAGCACAGCCATGGTGTGCAACGAGGCTGCAGCCTGACCTGCTGCCGCGTATGCCCTGCCATTCAAACAAGATGTATCCTGAAGGGGTTTGGACGGCAGGGAGGGAGCCTTAAGAAAAGATGTCTCCCCCATTGAGAGATAGCAGGCCAGTGTCTCTTCAACAGGGGGCATCTTTCCATCACCATTCTCACGCATCCCCTCGATGTTGACATAACTAGTATGCTGGAATCTGTGGATACGGGATGAGAATGGATTTTTCCAAGCCTTCTCGATCTCCACACAAAGATTGGGAATGAATGGAAGGCTCACCTGAGCTGGAGGGCTATGGCTAGAAAGAAAACGCTCATCGAGGCAGCCTCGATGCATCACTTTCTTTGTCCGCTTCCATGGCAAGTCAAGCCTCGACGTGGCACGATCCATAACCTCAAGCAGCTCATCATACGGGGGGCAGAAGGGGTTAAGTTCAAGCCGGGGCACAGTATAATGTGGTTATCTGAGAAGGACACAATATAAATCATCTGTCCAACAACTGCAAACAGATCCACACTATACACTTCCTATAAACAAAAGGAAATTACTGATAGGGAGAAATTTCCCGTCAGGTCCTTTCCATGTTCTCACCGCGACCGCAATGCGCAGCATGCATTCAGCTCCCGCCCAAACGCTAGATTACCTCAGAAATCAAGCGAGAACAGAAAGCGCTGCCGCGAATGCGTCGCTATTCCCTCGGGAGGCGAATACACTCATGCAAATGCTATCTACCAACTCGGGTAAATGGTGAAATACTCACCTCAACCTCAGTAGTCCCGCTAATGCATCACGATGAGCCGTCTCCTCGTGAGACGAGCGCGTTCAATTCATGCTTATCCTTCACAAGAAATAAGCAATGAATGCAACTCCTTCGAGAGCTGAACGCGCTTGCTCTTCACCACACACACACACAGCACACGAGCCGTGTGAAACTGCAAATATCAGAGCAAAGCCTCTGGCGAGAGAACATGCACTCCTAGTCGTGTTTAGCTTAACACTAACATAAACAAACGGTCAGTGAAGACGAAGAAGAGGATGACGTGTTATCCCGGCACCCTTTTATACTATGATCGCACAGGGTAATGACGTCATAGGCTGTCGCCGGCCAATGTTATTGTCATTTTTAGATGTATGCTTTAGACACCGGTCACGCTGAAGGCGTTCCCCATAGCGACCTCTAGAGGACGCAGTTCGAAGGTCCCTCGTAAGGGAACTTTTTATTTCAGATAAATGCTGATCTTAGGATCTTTCTATTCATCAAAGAATCCTGAAAAAAATGTATTCAACTGTTTTAAAATTGTATAATAATAATAATTAAAAAAGGTTCCTTGAGCAGCAAATCAGCATAAAAGAATGATCACACTCAGCTTTGATCACAGCAATAAATTACATTTTAAAATATATTGAAATACAAAACCGTTATTTTAAATAGTAAAACAATATTTCACAACATTACTGCTTTTGCTGTACTTTGGATCAAATAAATGCAGGCTTGGTGAACAAAAGAGACTTCTTTAAAAACATTAAAAATCTTACTGTTCAAACACTTTTGACTGGTAGGTTATATATTAGAAATGTTATATTGCAATGTTATTATATATATGATAATCATAATCTGCCCTTGTAGTAACAGTTTGTGCAAAAACGAATAAAACACGTGATTATTTAAGCTGGAAAATGATGCATGCCAAGTTAGTACGTGAAGAGTTTTTTTTTTTTTTACAAAACATAAAACATAAAGAACTACAAATGTTTAATTTCAAGTTCTACAGCTTCTTGCAGTGATATACTAAAACATATTTCAGATGAGACACCATAAAGTGATTTTGTAGGGTTTCTAATCAGGCACTGAATGAGCACTCATTTAAAATAATTTTAGCCAGTGGAATTGATTTAGGTTCCTATAGGCATCAATGAGTGAACTGAACTGGTAGGTTTGCAATAAATTACCTTTCAGTTTGTAACAAATAAAAAATTTTTGTTTGGGGAAGATGTAACAACTGTGATGGGAAGTAAGATTTGGCAGGCACTGTATTAGATTCTCTTGAGTCTGAGTGAGAAGTGATGGAGCGAAAGCTGAAAAGCTTGTTAAAGTAGAGAGGTCTGGAACAAATGGCTGAGTCAGGGTAACCTTGGCATCCAGAGCAGAGCTTTGAAATATTACTAAGTCCTGAATGCTACATAACAGAACAGCTCTAAGCGGTACATACATTACCAGAGGGGCATACCGATCCCCCTTAACAAGAGAATATTGATTGAGCTTAAGAAAAGAGAGGGACTATGAAAATCTTTCTCTTTCGAAAATCTCCTTTTTGGCTCTACAAGGTGCTATGAGATTTTGCTCACAGCAAGCCCGAATGCCATAAAATGCTTTACACTTATACAGTGTTTCTGATTGGCTAAAGAGTGGCTTTTTTGCCATTTATGGAGTTTAGGGCGGCCACATATACATTATGATTTCTCAGGACACCTATTTCAGTGATATCTGCTTATGCAAGGCATTTTTAAAAAGGGCTAAAAAGAGGCAATACAACTTGCCTAGCATATTTAAATGCTAGGCTAAGCAGACCTAAAAATTGGCTTGAATTCCTTCATGGTTGTCTCCAAATCCTGAAACTTTGCTCAAGTATAAGAAACTAATGCTTCTAGCTTTGCAGGGACAATGTAATTCATAAGTCACTGCCTTTTCTCATTGCAGTTGTATGTTGTACTTCAGCACTGCCAATAGAGGTGCTGCAGGGGGGTTAGTGTAAATTCAAGATTATTCTGATTATTTGGTCAATTTTCTCTTTTAGATCAAATAATGTCATGGTAGTGCAACTGCTTGAAGACAGTCTTGTTCAAATGAATCAAACTGCTGTTGCTGCAACAGTAAAGCAAGAATGCAAATCAAGTATATTCCACAAAAACTTGCAATGCGTTCACATCTGTTTCTGGCTTTACACTTTGTTATTGATCAGAAGAAAAACCTTTCATGTTTTCCATCTTCCTCTACTACTATCTATTCTTCTCTCTTCTCTGCGTGTTTTTAAGCATATGTCTGGAGATAATAGAATGGATAAACGAAAGAGAGGAGCTGTTGTTACAACAGCTGGTAATTTCTTTGTGAGTACTGAAGGTCAAAGAGGCTGGCTCACTTCTCTTTCTTCTTCTCATTTTTGCTCTTCTGAGAATAAAACTGTCAATTTAAAAAAATGGCATCAGCAGCAGATACTCATTTTAATGAACTATCCTCACATTTTCTCCAAATCACTCTTGGTGCAGTTGCTTCTCTCCGTCTCCTCTTATTTAGTAACCGGTTTATACTGTTCAAGAGATTTTGCTATCCTGTGGTTTGTACCAAAAGCACATTATTAAACAGTAGATTCGATTTTCAGGCTGACTGCACTTGAAGCTTTGGGCAGTACAAAGCTTTAACAGCAGCGTGGTAGCCTGCTGGCTGCATTGCGTACTTTGGGTTGAAGTAAGAAGTCTGGTTATTCAGAATTATTACCGTGATGGCACCCCGGGGACTGCACTTAATCGTAACCCTGTTATCACGAATACATCTTTCAGAGAACTTAGACCTCAGATGGATGTGCCTGCAGGACACCAACCCTTTTAGTCTGACACACTCGTTCTTTTCTACATGGCTTTTGATTGAGTATTGTGATCGCTAACTTCTCAGCACTTTCCAAAGAGTTTCCCAAAGTGCTTTGGTGAAGGTCAAGAAAATTAATTTGAGAGGAAACTTGTATGAATGACTAAACCTACCAAAGTCTACTAAAGTCTTGAAAATGTACCCCAAACTAATTCAAGCACTATACCATTCAAAAGTTTGGGGTCAGCACAATTTTTTGTTCAATAATACTTGTATTTAGGAGGAATACATTAAATTGATCAAAGGTGATACTGAAGACACTGAATTAATAATGCTACAAAAGATTTCTATTTCTAAAAGCAGTATAGAATTAGAATGATTTCTGAAGAGTCATGTAACTGGAGAAATGAAACATTCTTTGCCATCACAGGAATACAATTTTTAAAATACACTGAGAATAGAAAATAGTAATTTTAAATTGTAATAATATTTCACAATATTACGGTTTTACTGTATTTTTTTATCAAATAAATGCAGCATTGGTGAGCATAGAAGACTTTGAAAAACATTAAAAAATCTTACCACCCTTGTGAAAAAAATATATACTAAAATGTATTTGAAATACATTTATTTCATGCTAAGTATACTGCAAATCCGTTTACATATTTATCCTGCAATTGTACTTTTGGTATATTAAACTAAATATTTTAAACTTTAAATATTTTTGGTATATTAAGTCTGCTAAATTGGAACAACTAATTATGTACTTAATGCACTTCAATTGTGTGGAAGTAGTGCTAAACTAAATATACTGAAGTATATTTTATTGTGCTAAAGTGGAACTACTGCAAGTATACATCAGGTAAACTTTAAATATATTGCATTTAAAGACCAAAATTATTCAAAGATCATACATTCCTCATCAATAGTGACATTAATCACATTTTAGGCTTAATAATATGAAATACACATTGTACTCAAGTAGCCTAGTACTCCTGATAAAGTTGAATTATATATTTTTTATATCAGTAAGTCTTAAGTGATATGTCAGTAAATATGTTAATATATTTGAACTATACTTAGTATGAAAGAAATGTATTTTAAATATATTACTTTTTTACTAAGGCAACCCCAACATTTTTAAACTTACCCTCCATCGGTGTGTTGCTATCAGGCCGGTTGGCGAAGACCACATCTACATATTCCAGCTGCATCCTCTGCAAGGAGCCCTTAAGACCTGAAAGATCAGATGTATATTGTGAGTCAGTCTGGGTATTTGTTTGTCTTTCCTTTCAAAAAAGAAATCTGTTAGTGTTTATCCTCCAATGTAGCATTATTAGTTATACAAGAGGGAAAGGTTAGTGCTAATTAAAAAGTGGCATGCTCTGACAGACAAGAGTTTGTTGAGGACTCTTCATATCATGAAGAATGTCAAGCCCTCATAACATCAGAACAAACTTTCCCCACTTAATCAAGCTCCGCAGACGAGGGACACCCAGCTGCGTGAGTCTGGTGGACTGTGTAGTAATCAAGTGTGTCCTGAACAGGGCCCCAGGGCTCGTTCATTCTTTGTGTCTCTGTCTTTAATTCGGCAGAGTGCTGGATTGATCGTCAAGCGTAATGAAGAGTGTTTGGGACTGGATTCCCTCCTGTGTCCACCTCTAGAGGTTCACTCTGACAGGGTCAGCATCTTGAGGTCAGATGAGGCTTTACAGTCAAGAAATGATGGTGGTTGTCAGCAGTTTGAGACATAGTGAGCCAAAGAGAGATATGCGATTGATCAATTATATAGTGCAAAGTAACACAACAATGTCAGCATAACTGACAACATCCTATCTTTCCCATGATACCCCAGTGTAGAATAATTCTGTTTATTTCAACACAACTAAGCTATTGCTCTATGCTCTCTTTCTCAAAATGTGCATGTGTGACTGGTTAGATCAATTTAAGAAAAATAAATCTACATTATCATTCAAAAGATTGGGGTCTGTTGGGTTTTTATGTTTTTGAAAGTCTCTTATTCATACCAGGGCTGAATTTATATGATGAAAATACAGTAAAACAGTAAAAAATATTGTGAAATATTATATAATTTTTTCTATATTTGTAAAAATTTAATTTATTCCTATAATGGCAAAGCTTTTTTTTCAGCAGCCATTACTCCAGTTTTAATGTCACACGATCCTTCAGAAATCATTATAATATGCTGAATTGGTGCTCAAGATATATTTTTGGTCAATGCTGCTTTAATATTTTTGTGGAAACCGCAATACTTTTTTCCAGTATTATTTGATGAATATAAAGTTTAAACAGTATTTACCTGAAAAATAAATCTTTAGAAATCTTTTTCTTTAAATTAATCCTTAATACCTTTAAAATATATGTCTTTATGGTCCCAAACTTTTGAACTGTAGTTTAAATGCACAAAGCAACTACTTTTTACATTTGCATCAAAGACAAATAATAGTATCCAAGATAAAGAGTTGGAAAACAAATCTTTAAAAAATGTAGTTTAAGTTCTTAGAAATTTACTCTTAGAAATGAACTCAGGTACCATACATATGGTTTTGAAAACTATTTTTGACAAAAGTATAAATTTATAAAAATGTCATAAAGTGTGAACACCATGTAAAAATAAAATTTTCCTCACACCTTGAAAACGTGTACAAATCTTAATCATTATCAATAAAAAAGGTGTTAAATATATTTTTCGAGGTAGAAGTTTTTTAACATGTTTTAGCCTACTTAATATCAAATTATACATACTCATCTTCATCACAAAAGAAGTCAGTATATGTATGAACTGCATTTTTTTGTGTATTTTTTAATAACTTAACTGTCATCCTCTGACATAAGTTCACATGGTTGTGGGGAAGGGCTGTCATTTAATTTCACAGGGCCACACACACAAGATCTGTATATTTATACAATATTTAACAATATCTATATATACTGAGAGACAGACTGTGTGTCTAAACCTACATTATGTGCCAAAAATGTGCCTCAAATTCCCAGTCCATCCTTATCTGCATGGATATGTGTGTCTGCTTTGCAGCCTGACCAGACCAATGACTGAATCAAATCTAGTGATGTAAATATAATACGGGTGGCTTGTTCACAGACATGTTCCAAATGCAGGGAGCTGCAGGTGGGCGAGAGCCATCTGTATCCTGAGCTCTATGTTTGTAAAATAGGTATCTGGCCCCAAACTTGCTGGCATGGAAGAAAAATAAGGGCCAGTGTGGAACGGCACACACAACCAATCATTCATCCTCCCTGTAACCCTGAATATCTAGGCCAGGTGTGGGAATTATTTCCGTACTTTCACACCAAATGTAACTCTGACCCTACTGAGAGCATCTACTGTATGCATTAAAACATAACTAGTTTTTCAAGCAAGCAGTTCACCACAAATAAAAGGGTCTCATTATTTACTTAAAGGGATAGTTCACCCAACAATAAAAAATTTGTCATTAATTTCTCACCCTCATGTCGTTCCAAACCTGTAAGAACTTCGGAACACAAATTAAGATATTTTTTGATGCATTCCGAGAGCTCTCTCCTCACTGAGAGAGCATCACTGAATTCAATGATGAACTGCCTTTAACTGAAAATTGAGTGTTTACTATTGTCCTTTGGCATTATTGACACACTGTTTTCCTATTTAATACTGTAAAGCTGCTTTGACAGAATCTGCATTTTTAAAATAGCTATATAAATAAAGGTGACTTAAGTTGACTTGACTCTCTGACCCTCGCATAGACAGCAAGGATCCTAACACGATCACGGTCCAGAAACGTAGTAAGGACATTGTTAAAATAATCCATGTGACATCAGTGGTTCAACTGTAATTTTACGAAGCTACGAGAATACTTTTTGTACGCAAAGAAAATTACTTTATTCAACAATTTGTCTCCTCCGCATCACACTGGCGCCATTTTGGAGAGTATCACATACGTAAACAATGTATGCAACGTACGTACGTGGATATGTTGTTTACGCTTTGATCTGAACGTAAACAACGTATCCACGTACATACGTTGCATACATTGTTTACGTATGTGATACTCTCCAAAATGGCACCAGGGTGATGCGGAGGACACTAATTACTGAATAAAGTCATTATTTTTGTTCTATGTTTCTGAGCCTTGATCTTGTTAGGATCCTTGCTGTCTATGGGAGGGTCAGAGAGCACTCGGAATTCATCAAACATATCTTAATTTGTGTTCTGAAGATGAACAAAGGCCTTACGACATGAGGGTGAGTAATTCATGACAGAATTTTCATTTTTGGGTGAACTATCCCTTTAATTTTCATTATGCTTTTAAAAGTTTCTTCCTACATCTTATAGGTTGAACCATTGTTTTGATGCAAGCACGGTATGCTGAAATGTAACATTACAATTCAAGGTGCCTGTTGGAGATGAAATTCAGTCAGGGGAAAATTATGCACATGATGTTCATTTTTGGCTTGATACTGTGCATTGTGTGTTCAGTTACTGATGTTGTTAAGCAAGTCATTTCCATCTACATTGTCTTTAGTCCTTCCAACTGTTAGTTCTGCCTGCCAGAGCAACACTAACACTAAACCCACCCAATCAATGCCCACCGAGGAGCCGAACATGTCACACAGATACACACACACACACACACACACACACACACACACACACACACAAGCACACAAGCTGTGATCACAGAGTGAGAGTATTTAAAAAGTGAATGTGTGCACTTCACCTTCAATAATGTGTTTCCTAGAAAGGCCTCGTTCTGTCTCGGCTCTGTGGCGAAAAAGAGACACACAAAGAGACAGATGTATGTCAGAAAGCAACATTTCAGACAGAGCTAAGTTCAGTCTAGCATATAAGACATGTCCTCCTTCTGCCAGAGATTCTTGCTCATCTTTTTTCTTTTTCAAACTGGCCCTTTTGGATGTTAATTTTTTAACTTCAAATAAAACCCTGGCATATTTAAATTCTGCTTAGTATTCATGAGAGGGGATTTGTGGGGAAATGGGACAGGCCTTTTCTTTAGTCTTATCAAGCTTCGCAGCTGCACTTTGCTCACTTACTTCCAGAATATTTACTCATACAGAAAACGCGTGCTCAGCACTTGACCTAAACAGAGATTTGTAATTGCATTTATGAAATATGTGAATCCACGGATGTCTGCGTTAAATGTGCTGCCCTTTAGAATGTGCAACAGTGTGAGGGTTATGAAATTAAAGTTGTCATGTGTAGCAAATTAGCTCAAAAGGGAAATGTATATAAATAATTACATTACAATTATTTATATCAGCTGCCAGTAACTGTAGCAGAATTAAATTGCCATCAACCAATCTGTTCATCCAGTGAACATTCAGTGTAAGTTCATATCAACTCTAAGAAAGGATATTTTTGTGGCCACAGAAAATATCTTTCCTACAGTATTAAAGGGGTGGTTGATTGCGATTTCACTTTTTAACGTTAGTTAGTGTGTATTGTTGCTGTTTGAGCATAAACAATATCTGCAAAGTTGCAGCGCTGAAAGTTCAATGCAAATGGAGATATCGTCTTTTAAAATTCTGGCTGTTTGATGGCTACAAAAACAGCGCGTAGGGACTCCAACGAGCTACTTCCTGGGTTTGAGACATCACAAACCCTGATAAACCCCGCCCCTGGGAACATGCAATAAAGGGGCCATGTTGCGCTGCTTTAGAGAAGAGGAAGAGAAAACTAGGGGTGCACGTAAAAATCTATTCATATATAAATCGTGATTCTGTCTTCTAACGATTCTAATGGATTCACAAGTTTCAAAATCAATGTTCTAAAGCAGCGGTTCTTAATACTGTTCCTCACGTCGCCCTGCTGTGCACGCACTCTGCATCTCTCTCTCTCTCTCTCTCTCTCTCTCTCTCTCAATCTCTCATTCAGATCACCAGCTCAGCTCAAACAATTAACTATACCATTTATACACTTATTTTCACATAACTATGAGAAGCGTTATACATGGACGCATGCGGTTCCCGTACTGTATTAAAGCTTTAATCAGGATAAAACCGTATATTGAAAGCTTACATAAGCAGTTGCATTTACAAATAACAGCATATCTAAAAGTATGAGACAACAACAAACAAAAAACATACCATTAAGAGCCGTGCTTTCACAGGTTCTGCGCGATCCTCTTCACTAATATCCTCTGCATCTCAATCGGGCTCAAATTGTTAAGCAATATAGACGACGCCATTGTTTACAATACAACCGGAGCACATGCCGCTGAGGTGAGGGGTGGGATGTTTAGACGCGTACTAGAGGCGATTTAGCCAATCACAACACACTGGACTAGCTAACCAATCAGTGCCCATCCCATATTTCTGAGGGAGGGGCTTCATAAAAGCAAGAAATGATCAGCGCATTTAGAGGAGAAGGGACAGAGCGGTGTAGAATAAAGGTAAATTATGTGAAAAATAATGCTTAAAAAAAAAGAAGCATTAACACATGTTAGACTGCACCCCATAAACACAATCAAGCCTAGAAAAAAAACAGTCAACCACCCCTTTAATGCATTAGAACATGTAGCTAGATCAGAATCATAACGGGACATTATTCACAAGCAGTTACAGGATCAGAAACTCATGTAATAAGTTTATTAGCTAAGCACTGACACACATAACTAATCTAAACAAACAGACATACAATCACTCATACATAGGGGAAGGGCAAGTGAGACTGGATGGACATTAGAGAAACAAGAAAATGCAGCTTTGGAAAAGGAGACAGTAAACCTTTGAGTGAAACCATCAGCGCCGTTTTACAACAGGGTCTATTGCTTATACTAATCCTCTGTTTCGTTTAGTTAAATGGACGATACTTGCATTGCCTTGGTCGTTGACGAGTGTACGGATGAAAGTCTTGATGGTTTCACGTGATCACGTTCTTCCGGGTTTGAAGAGTGATGAAATTCAAAGATGCTCTAACTCTATGGTGATTGGGAGTTTCTTCCCAGTGGAAATTGAAGTAGAGCTAAGAGAGACATCAGCTGAGATCCTAGGATCGTTGGTGAATGTAAAGACAAGGCCGAAGCCTGGCACAAACTTAAGGGTTCCAGAAGAGTTCTAGCTCACATCCTCATCTTCTCAGAATCTAACAGAAACACAGACTGAGCTGTGTCGAGGTCTGCCAGGTGCGGCAGACTTAGCAACCAGAAGACGGGAAGGTGATGAGAGACGAGTGAACAGACTAAAAAAAGGCAGCGGGTCACTGAAGTGAGGCCTTTTAAGTTCTGTGGAGGTCACACCTCTCGGGGGTCAAAGAGCCAATGGTGACTTGCACTTTTGGAGGGAACGTTTATGACTCTTTGTCTTAGAGCATGGTATTTTGCGTATGTAATTCGATTGGGTGTTGATGTAAAAACTACAAAAAATTCTTAGAACAATAATATGTTGCATGAGAATCAACATATAATACAAAGTGTAATTTAGATCATCAGAAGAAGAATTCAAAAAGACCAAACATCATATAGATGAGGTTATATGGACTAGTAATCTATCATAACACATGCATAAAACACAATTTGTATTTGTAAAATACAAAAGACAATATATAAGAAAAGTAATGGTATACACAATGACCTGAGGATATGTGTGTACATTCACAGAAAGGTTTTTCTATGAATTAATTAGAGAAGAGTCCGTTTTTATGGGCATTTTGTGTCTTTCCTAAGGGGGAATGGATTGAGAGTTGCTCTGCCCGCATTCCTTTGAACAATAAAACTAGTGTTATCAGATGATTTGTCTGTTCTGCCTTTTTGAGGTGTTAGTTGCATTTCGGGGGAAGGGTCCACAGACCCTCATAGTTGCCTTGTTGGTGGAGTGAGGGTGTGTTAGGGATTTTTTGTTAAATATAAGAAATAATTGTGTGTCTTATTGGTCCAAACGGTACACATGACATGACGTGACACCCACAATGAGCAAAATGACAGTTGACTCACTTTCCACCCCAGTAGAGCTTTGTGGTAATAACCAGACTGGATCGCCTTCAAAAACGAAAGGAGGAGAGAAGGAAAAGTGCGTTAGAATTTGCACATACATATTCCATATTCAATTTAAATCAAGGAAAAAGCTGATTAACATGTGCAGTTATAATCAAACAGCAGTTTTTTTGTGTGTGTGTGTAGTCAATCTACAGTTTTTGGAATTCTGAAAAGAAATTAGTTTTCACAAAAATATTAGGCAGCACAACTCTTTTCAACATTGATCACAATGAGACTGAGAACTGGAGTAATGGCTGCTGAAAATTCAGCTTTGCAATTACAGGGTTTCTGCAGGATTTTTGAGCTCAAATTTAAGACTTTTAAAGAACTTTTTTTTAAGACCTGCACAAATAAAATTAATACCATATGAGCAGGGTAGAGCAATGTCTAGTAACATATTAAACTGTAATACGACTGCAGAAAGCATGATTTACAGTTCGGATACAAGTTTTCACAAAAACAAAAAGCTTTACAAAATGATACATTTCACATTTCAACCTTTAAACCATTTTTAAGAACATGGATGAGTCAAAAGTATTAATTTAAACAATTATTATTAATAAATTATTATATTAAATAACATAAATACATTTTACTGTTTAGATTTTTATAATACATTATCTTCTTAACGATCCACCAGTTCACATTTACAGCCATGTGTGTTGGCAGAGTGTTTGCAAGATATGGGTCGTTTTTCATATTGGTCTGAACAAAAACAACAGGCTTATTGATAATGCACAATCAATCTCTGCCAGCAGGTGACACTTTAGGAACGGCAGAAATATAACTGTTTCCCCGGGAACGGCAGTACACAAAGCAACGCAGCACCGGACTGTGCAGCTCTCATATTTATGTAATGACATCTTTTGAAGTTTAATCGTCACATTAAGCTATATCGCAATTCTGGTCTTTCCATCCCCAAATTTAAGACCTCTTGAAACCATAATTTAACACTTTCTTCTACAATTGAAGACTTTTTATGGCCTTAAATTTGATACAACTACATTTAAGACTTTTTAAGGACCCGCGGGAATCCTGAATTACCTGTACAAGAATAAATTGCATTTTAAAATATATTGAAATAGAAAAGAGTTCTAACAATATTTCAGCAAAGTTTTTACTGTATTTTTGATCGAATAAATGCATTAAAAAACTAAACAAGAATCCTACATTAAATCTTCCATGCTATATTAATTTAATTTGTCTGTAGAATAAAAACAGTGCTAATGTACCATATGCTGCAACGCAGTTTTGGTGTTACCCCTAATTAAATTTAATAGGAAGCAGTAACACCCCTGACATGAAAATTTGTGATAATGATTTCATTTTATCAATGCATTTTTTTCCCAGTTCATCATGCAATTTTATAACAATATCAGTTTGCAGTTTTTATTACTTTATTTGTGCCAAAAAAAATTATATGAGGAGTTGAGTACATTGTAGTTTGATTTTTAATGTAAATATATATATTACCAACCCCAAACGGTAATGAATATGACATTTTTATGCAAATATGCAAAGGTCAAATTTTAAAAAGACAAAGCCAGACAGATATCGAATGGCTTCTGTCTATGTTGGGCAGTTAATCACTTGTTCATTGGTCTCATGACTTCATCAAACAGGAAGCAGACTGTTGAGGCAGAACTGCAGAGATAGTGATGCTATTGCTCAGTGATGATACATGTGTAACCTTCGCCTGTTGCTGTTTTGGCAGTAATCTGCAGGTCTCTCAGAGTCACTCTCATCTGCATTGTAAATGGGTGTAAATGAGGTTTCACTGGTGTGAACTCTTGCTGTGTCCTTCATTCTCGAAGAGCTGCCCTCTAAATTTTGGCCTTACAAAATAATTAAGATTTTAAACAAGAAAGCTTGGGCTGTGAAATTGAACAGAAATATTAGGCCAGATGTCATATTATAAGTGAATTCAATGGCTTTGTGTTTCACACCCATTTGTCACTGTGTAGCAAATGAGCAGCTGGTGTAAAAACACATGAACTTACCATCATCTCCACAGATGGAATGAGTTGGTGAAAAAGATGATGAAAAGAAAGAGAATGAAAAAAAAAGCTGGCGGGGAGAAACTGGGTTATGGGGGAAATGGGGAATGGGACAGGAATTAGAATATTGGAGAGAGAGATAGAAAGAATGAACTGGGAAGATATAAAAGATTGAGTAGGAAAGTAAACTGATGAAAGAAGAAGAGAGGGCAAAATAGTCCCTCAGCGTACCGTCTCTGCTCTGTTCATTAAAACTGTGAATCTCAGGGGTCACTTCACCTTTAATGTATATCCATCAAACATTTACAGAAGAGATCCATATAGACGAGCTCTTGAATTTTGATTGGGGGTCATGTGATATTCATGTATGTTCCCTGCAGAGGGAACAGAATCACGTGGTCCTTCAAAATTATGCTAAAATTTGAAGAAATTCTCAAGAAATGCTGCATTTTCTATTATTTATCAATGTTGAAAACAGTTGTGCTGCTTAATATTTGATACATTAATACATTATATATTTTATTCTGTACTTTTCTGAACAATAGCCAATTCAAAAGAACATTTATTTGAAGGATTTAAAAAAACATTAAAACTGTTTTACTTTAACATGTGATTAATTCAATGCATCGTTGCTGAATAAAATATTAAATCTTAAACTGACCCAAAACTTTTGAACCGCAGTGTATACTAACTGTAAATTTCAGTATGTTTCCATTACTAAAAAAATCTTGCAAACTTATTGCCACAGAAGAATCTAGTTAATGTTGCTCAATATATTTAAACTTAACCAGTAGCCAGTTTATGAAAACTTCAATATACTAAGTAACCTTAACAAGATCTTTCCGAGGCAATACGTTTGCAAGATTTTTTAAGTGTTAACAAATTTAGAGTATGTTTCCCATTATTCAATGCACTTGCAGAGGAGGTGAATTAACTGGAAATAATATAATTATTATATATTTGATAATACTTATTTTCTTTTTCCTAACTAACTGATAGAATTGTCAAGAGTTAATACACTTTTTATTTCCCAGATGATAACTTATTGCTGCCTTCATGTACTTGGGAATTATTGTCAGCATAAGTTGCATGTTGTACATTGATGCCCCCTCAAATCATAGTTACGACTGGAAACAAACTGCATATAGTTTCCAATACAATTAAAAAATAGCAGGTTAACAAGTACTCTGTTTTCAACTATTCATTTCTAACTCTTTCCCTCACTACATAGCTAATGTGAAAAACTGCTGTGAATCTCGCAGTGAATAATAAATCTCACTTCATGTGACAAATCAGATGAGTAATTTTTCATAGTTTTCATAGTCAGCAAAAGCACTGTCATTCCAGAAGTCATGGTGATCACAGTGGGTCTCATCTGTTGCTATGGCAACAGCCATCACCAGGATGCACTCGTCTGGTGGCATTGATTAAGTGATACAAACTGAGCAAGATCATAGTGATCAAAGTCTTCATCAAAAGTGTGTGTGAGTAATGACACGTAACCCATGCCAGAGCCAGCAGGTACACAACAACTGCAAAGGGATTAAAAGCTCCAGTTCCACTCATTTTTTTTTTGTTTGTACCTCCTTTATCTTGTATTACAGCTGCACAGGTGTGCTTGACACACATACAAATCAACTGTACCTCCAACCCTTCTTTTTGATGATGTTTCCCAGTATGACTTCAGCTCTATAACAGACAGAGATGTTAATAATGACTCATGGAGTAAAGTGAATTATGGGTAATCTTGCTGATGCTGAGTCATACTCACTTTCCAGAAGCATACACCTCTGCGGTGTCAAAAAGGTTTACCCCGCTCTCATACGCTATAGTCATCAGCTGCTCCGCCACCTGGAAGACACGCAAACACATATAAAAATAGAGATAGAAGGGTCAACCTATATGAACCATCACCGTAAATGTATAGTTATTTTATTGCCATTTATTTTTTTACTCCAAATTTCTCAGATTTTATAAACAATCAAGGAAGCAAGTGTGGTGCAATATAATATATGTATGTGTGTGTGTGTGTGTGTGTGTACAGCTCTGGAAAAAATTAAGAGACCACACCAAATTTTTCAACTGCTTGCACACAAAATCTTTACTTGTCACACAATTTCTGACACCTGACACTCAAACATCAAAACCATACACCAAATCTGCAAAACCATACACTAATTATGAGCCTTTGACTCAGTTTTCAATTTCATAAAACATTTTTTGCAAAACACAACACACAATTCTCGATGTAACACACAAAAATCTAGCAGGAAGTATCTTGATTAACTTTTTCAAATACAGCCAATCAAAATGGCACACTAATTGATCAGTGCCTCACAGTGCCACACCAACCAATCAAGGCTTTAGAATAGGCCGATAAATACACATCTACACAACTACCCATGGTTGATGTATTTCTTGTGTTTCTTACTGTGAAATACTGTATTCACAACCCAGCCTGGTCTCATATTTATACATAGGTATTGATACGTAACATTTACAAGCACAAAACATACATTTTTGTACGTTTTTATTGATGCTAAAACGTACAAAATTTGACTTATTTCAACGTTTAAAATGTACAAATTGCTTCGTATTTTTAGCTAAAAAGCGAAAAATATTTACGTATCTTTTATATCACTAAGATATTCGTATCAATGCATTTTTATCATTATATCAATAAGTGATTTAGATTTTTAGACCCCTTAGCCTACCTCCAAACCTTAACCTACCCATTTTATAGCGAATGTGCATTTTTAAATAATTTTATCAATATGCGATTTAGATTTTTAGACCCCTTAACCTACCTCCAAACCTTAACCTACCCATTTTATAGCGAATATAAAAGGATAAAACGCAATTAACTCAAATATGCAGGAAAATAACCATTTTAGTAACAATATAGCATTAAAAATATGTTTATAGTCGCTAATCCCACTCCTACCTCTAAACCTAAACATAACTGTTTCTGTACAGTATAAGAAAAACATGACAGACAGATAAAAGCAATTACAATCATTAATTTATTACAAAAATGTCAAACTCAGTGCCAAAAGTAATCCAAATGACGTTGTGTTGCAGCTGCAGTCCTCTCTGGTGGAATTTAAGTTGTTAATCGCAGCAAATATTATCCAGATTATTTTCCCTATCCACTCCGCGAAGGCGCGCAGACATCATTCAAACACACACCTCACCGGCATGTCACAATCTGTGACGACACAGGCGAGAGCCAATGAGCATTCGATTTTTCTGCCGTAAAACCTGTCGTTTGAAGCGGCAACATTTGAATTTGTAAAGAGTGTGTCAGTCAGTCAGGCTTTGGTGCTTACGGTCACTGGACTCACTGCTCGGGATGGAGATGAAGATCACCGAATAAAGGCTTGGATTTGGGTAGGGATGGGCGATACCAAATATTTTCTTTCCGATCCGATGCCAAGTATTTTCAAGACAATATCGATACCGATACTCCAATGAAATACTTTTATGAGTGATTTTATATTGTTTTTTTGATAGCCATCATTATTAATATTAAATAAACTGCAATAGACATGATTCTTTTTTACATTTATTTAAAAAATACTGAACATTATTAATCAAATAAACATAGGCTAAATAACACTGTACATAACAAAAACGTAACACGTCACACAAATCTTTTTCAACAATTGTCACAATGTTTCCACATTTCTTCCCTTTATGGGTTTTTGAGATGAAACAAGTGAATGTTGACATTCTCCTCTTAAGCACCAGGGATGTCTGTGAGGCTAGAAACACTTCAAATTATTTAAATGTCAAATCAGCTGAACTTCAGGTTGAATCTTACATTTAAGTTGCAATCTTCATTTGTGCATACTGATATACACAGCAAGCCTGTGTAAACCATGAAAACTGGTTTATAGGTTTTTGTGAAGGAACAAGAGAATGTTGACATTTTTCCCCTTTAGCCTGTTTCCTCTTTGACTGCCTTTGAGAAAATTCCCTCAAAAGGAACAGATGATGCAGTGATCCCAAGATATTTTTTTTGCTAGTTTGCTGAGAGCTGGGAAGGTTTGCTCATGATCTCTCCACCAAACTAATGGCCCTTGGTTTCGGGGAACTACTTTCTCCTCAGCATAGCGACACATTTTAATTATAGAATCACTGCTTATTGATTGTTGCTGTTGTGCTGAACCTGGAAGTCAAAATCCTCCCATATGCCTCTGTTAAGGATTTGGGTGTTTCCTTTTATACTATTTAGTTTTCCAATTTTTTGATATTCTTTAAGTGATTTATTACGTTGTCCATTTTTGAATGTGTATTATGTTTAATTGTTGGATTCTGGGGTTTTTATTAGTTTATAAGTTTTGTGGTAACGAAGTCTTTTATTTTGACATTCATCCATGTAAGCGGATATTACGGTGTGCTTAAAAGCGTTCTAGTAAGGAGTGCAGCTAAGACGCACATGGTTGATTCATTCAAAGGTATACGGTTAAAGAGAACTTCAAGGATTTAGCTCCTGGTTTGGATGGAGACTAAGGTAAAATATTGACTTTGTTATCTGTACTGTTTGGATTTCTTTTATGTAGTAATGGTTATTTGTTTGTATGATGTTAGGCATGTTAAATCGTTGTTGTATTTGATGTATGTTTGTTTCAAGGTTTATTTATATTATGTTTTGTTTTTTGTTTTTTATACAAAGCTCTTACGGTGATTCATGGTGTCTTATGGCTTTTAAACGGAGATTACTACAAATGACGGATCTTTAATAAAGCTCATTGTGAATCATCAGTTGAAGAGTCCAACATTTCGTAAATCAGGGAGCTACAGCCTCCTTTAGATGTAGCTGATGCAGTACGTGGGGCCACTGGAGGAGTCACTGATGAGGAACAGCTTGCTGTAGGTACTGACACAGACCTTAGGACAGATGTTGAGGTAGCTTCTGGTGCAGCAGCTAACTCAGATGTGGCCAAGTGGACATCCTGCATTTCAGATAGGAGTTGCTTTTTCACTGCTTCTACATGATCTTTGTCACGAAATGCCAGGTGCTTAAACCTCATGTCAAGAAAGGTGCTGGCAGCGAGGCTATGTATGGTTTCAACCCCACGGAATCTGCGCTGACATTGCTGTGCCAGTTCTGTGGCAAATGAGCAACCTTGACGCTCACTGGCAGCAGTTGCTCTAAGAAGCAGTGATATGGGCGGAATGACCTTTGAGATAGAAATGTGTTTTTCTGCTGATACTTCACGTGTTGCCTCCTCAAAAAGGTTTCAAGGCCTCAATGGTCAGGTGGATAACAGACCGCTCTTCATTTTTAAAGCACAGGTCACTCTTCCCAAATAGAAGGAGGGCTGTTGTAACTGAATCAATTTGTTCATGTAGCCTCTCCAACATGTAGAAAGTTGAATTCCACCTGGTTTCAACTGAAATAATCAGTTTATGTTCTGTCACCTTCAGTTGCTTTTGGATCCGTTTAAGCTTCTCTGTGGATTTTGTGCTGTGGTGGAAAAAGGATACAATGCTTCTGCATTTTTCCAGCAGGTGAAAGATCTCAGGAGATGCTTTTATTGCATCTTTGACCACTGAGTTTAATGTATGGGCAAAACATGGATAATGATTCCACCCAGCCTAATGCACTGCAGAAACCATATTCACACCATTGTCTGTGACAACTGCAAGCACCTTTTGGGTTATGCCCCATTCTTCAGCTATTCTTTTCAGCTCTGCACTAATATTGTCAGCTGTATGCTGTGCACTGAAATGGCAGGTTTCTAACACAAATTCCTGCATTTGCCAGTTGTTATTGAAATGACAGGACACAGTTAGATATGCCTCTGTGGACCTTGAGGTCCACATATCCGTTGTGAGTATCACGTGGTTTTCATTTTGTAATGTTGCCATTACTTTAGCTTTACAGTCTTCATACATGTTGTTTATTGTACCCTCCGTCAGCTTTTTCCGGCTAGGGATTTGGCAACGTGGATCAAGAGTCTTGACAAATGCAATAAATCCTCTGTCTTCTACCACTGAGATCAGCTGGAGGTCCCTCACAATCATCTCTCCTATGCTTCTTGTAATTGCCCATGCTCTCTGAGAGTCATCTATGAAATATAATACACACACACACATATACAGTATATATATATATATATATGTATATATACAGTAGTCAAAATTTTAAATGGATCAAAAAAGTTAATTAAAGTTGTCCTAAGACAAGAACGCATTTTGGTTTTCGGTTTAGGACAACTTTGATGAAAGGTTTTGATCCACTTAAAATGTTGACTACTGTATATATACTGTATGTTCTTAAAGCTGTGTTGCAGGCATTAATAATTTAAAATGATAGTGAATCTCTCCCAGGTATTTAAAGTTAAGTTTTAATTTATATAAATAATATATAAATTTCATTAAGAATATCCACCAGATACCAGGTAACAGAAATAAATATAGGCTAAAAAAAGTATAAAATGCTTTAATAAATATCCTACTGTTTAAACTAAAATGTCCAGTTTAAATCTTTATACTCATATGCAGTCTAATATTCTGCTCCCCATGAAATACTGTAATATCTTCATATTTGAAATTGTTTTTTGACAAATGTCACATGAAGCTTCATCATTGTTAACTGGAGTGAAATAACTCCAGATTATGCTTCTTTTTCTTTCAGTCATGACCACAGCCATGCACTCAAGTCCCTTTTTAAACCTGCGCTGTGTGTGCTTTCACAGAGTGAGCGAACGCCGTCTTGACAAGCGAAGATACAGCGGAAGAAGATATAGTTCATATTGCCATTCCTATTTAAAGGGGTCCAATTATGCTCTTTTACAAAGTCTTGATTTTGTTTTGGGGGTGTACTAGAACATGCTCTCATGCTTGGTGGTTCGAAAAACGCATTATTTTTCAAATAATTTACATTATTACAATACCTTTCTCCTCAGCCTGCCACAAACGGCTCGATTAGTTCCGGGTTTGATGAAGGTCCGCCTTCCGAAAAACAAAATGTGTTGTGATTGGTTAGCTGTCCCAGTACGTTGTGATTGGCGAACAGCTTAGACGGTGTTTCAGTACTGCCACGCCCTTTCACGCATCTTTCAACAAAAGCTTTTGAGAATCCGGCACTGTACTCACTTGTGTTGTAGAAGCTGTCCAAAATTAAAAAAGTGAAAAAGCATAATAGGACCCCTTTAAGTAAACGCTGTACTACTTATTAAAATATTCTAAATTGTTCTAAAATGTTCTCGTTTAAAAAAAAACCATAGGATCGATACTTCTATTTGAGAATCGATCCTTTTGATACAATGCCAGTATCGAAAATATCGATACTTTAGGATCGATCCGCCCATCCCTAGATTTGGGTCTGTTCATCGCAGTCATATGGATTCTGAAGTTTTGGATTACAGCGCACAAATAAAATTGTTTCATTTCATAATTGTGTTGCGTTTTTGATGTATTTTATAGTTCTGTTGTCAGTCACAGCACGTCGAAGAAAACGCCTTTTGTGGCCCATGGCAAACAAAGTAGACATTACATGACAAGTAAAGGTTAAACGATTGCAGAAATGTTGTTTATTTTAAGGATTTAATGTGAAGTATTGTTTAACATTATGTAGGCCTATTCTTAAAAACGAGCTGGCAGCAGAAATCACACAGAACAGAACGAAAGTGAATGAGTAAACAGTTTAATAATGCAACTGAAAACATAAAGTCATTTGTAGCGTCTGGACCACTCAAACACACAATAAATATTTTGTTAGCTAGATTTAACAAATACTATGTAACACCCCAGGAAGCCGAACAGGCCCCTGGTTCCATGGTAACCCTGACACCCGATACATTTACGACCTCCTGGAATTTAGGTGAAGAAAATCGCTTCCTTGCCCATAGGGAAAATCCACAAGGGAAGGACTTTTCTTTGCTAATTAATTAATAGGAAAACCTTTCTTTGAATGAACACACATGATCCTTCAGGTCATTGGGTATATTATTGTCATCGTGTATTTTGTCTTTGAAATTGTATACTGTTATGCAGGCTTATAATCGAAACACACTCCTGTCAGCTTACATATATATAACTCTATCATGTTTAGTATCTATGAATTCGTATTCGGATGATCTAATTGAGAGTGTATATTGTATGTTTACACCTATGCAACATATTAGTGTTCTAAGAGTCTTTAATAATTTTTATACAAGTTTCATATGCAAATTACCATGCTTTCAAACAAAGGGCCATAAAAATGCCCCAGTATCTCAGAACTCCCACTTGAGATTCCGGACTTCCTCATTGGACAAGCCCATCTTGAGAGGCGTGAATCTTTGCAGGCTTTAAAGGCCGCACTTCATGTGACGGTGGTTTGTTTGATGTCAGAGGATGTGAGAAAAACGCTCCCGGAAACCCTAAGCTCGTGCCAGGCTTCGGCCTTGTCCTTTCCATTCATCAAGATCCTCTGACTCAAAACTGGTTCTTTTCATCGACCCAAATTCAGCAAAGATCAACTGGAAACCTTAAGATTGCAACTTTACGTTAACCGTTGTTCATGTGAACTCAAAGACAGCCTGATGCTTTGTTTATAGACTATTTGTGGGTGGCTGTTTGTTGTTTCACCTATCAATTTGTGTCGATAAAGTATAATAGGATAAATCCTGTATAGTGATCTATCCTATATGCTTGCATAAAGCAAGTAGTGCAAGTAAGGCTCCCCCAAAGTCCATGGTATAGTTCGAACACTGCATAGGAGCTCATGAAAGAAGAGCTTTAGGTTTTGAATAACTGTGTGTATATGATAGATTCAAAAATATAACATTATGGCAAAGGTGTTTGCAACACAAGACAAATGTTTGCTTTTGAGGTGAGATATTTTGAATGCAGTGCTTCATTTTGCAAGTGATATAAGGCATTTTGTGTGTGCAATTCTTGGATTTGTGTGTAAAGTTTTGAAAAAAAGGCAAAGTTTTGAAAATGTGTGTAAGCAGATGAAAAATAAACTGTAAATCAGCATCTCTACATGTATGGCAGCCATTCAATTCCAGTGTCTGTTGAATTCCAAAACAGGCACACCTTGTTCTACTTAATGAAGTACTGATTAGGTGATCACTTCAACTAAATTTTATTTACGAGGAAAAGTATAAAAACCACTGCTGTAGTCATCACTAGGGCAAGCTATATCCAATAGGATGAGATGGATGGCAAAATCAGTGCTAGAAGTTCCTCAAAAGTAATTGGAATCACATAATAACTATTTGGAGTGAGGAAAAGAAAGGTTCAATTCTGGCTTTGCTTGTAGAGGCATACAGTGAGAGTCAGGTTGCTTCCATCCTTAAAGATTTCAAAGACTGCGGTTCATAAGAACAAGGTCAAGCTGCAGACATTGGGCACAACAAAGCTACAGACCGGCAAAGGGCAAAAATGTCTCTCCATTGACCAGGATGACCGCCAAGTCATTTAAATGTCACTCCACAACCGTAGGATGACATCGAGTGACCTACAAAAAGAATGGCAAATGGCAGCTGGGGTGAAGTGCACGGCGAGGATGGTTTGAAACAGGCTCCTAGAGGCAGGGAAAGCTAGGAAAAGCCCTTCATCAGTGAGAAGCAAAGAAGAGCCAGGCTGAGGTTTGCAAAAGACCATAAGGATTGGACCGTAGAGGACTAGAGTAAGGTCATCTTCTCTAATGAGTACAATTTTCAGCTTTTTTTCAGCCCCACATCTGGTCGTCTAATAGTTAGATGGAGACCTGGAGAGGCCTACAAACCGCAGTATCTCACAGACACTATGCAATATGGTGGAGGATTGGTGATGATCTGGGGGTGCTTCAGCAAGACTGGTGTCAGGCACATTTGGCTTTGTGAAGGGTGCATGAATCAAGCAATGTACACGGTCATCCTGAAAGAAAACTTGCTTCCTTCTGCTCTGACAATGTTCCCCAACTCAGAGGATTGTTTTTTTCCAGCAGGACAATGCTCCATGCCACACAGGTCAATCAAGGTGAGGATGGAGGACCACTAGATCAAGACCCTGTCATGGCCAGCCCAATCTCCAGACCTGAACCTCATTGAATACCTCTGTAATGTGATGAAGAGGAAGATGGTTAAAAGCCATCAAACAAAGCTGAGCTGCTTGAATTTTTGTGCCAGGAGCAGCATAGTCACCCAACAGCAATGTGAAAGACTGATGGAGAGCATGCTCAGATGCATGAAAGCTGTGATTAAAAATCAGCATTATTCAACCAAATATTGATTTCTGAACTCTTCCTAAGTTAAAACATTAGTATTGTGTTGTTTAAAAAATGAATATGAAGTTGTTTTCTTTGCATTATTTGAGGTCTGAAAACATAGCATCTTTTATTTATTTATTTATTTTCCCCAGTTGTAATTTTCTGTGAATAAATGCTCTAAATTACAATGTGGAATTTAGAAGAAATGTTGCCAGTAGTTTATAGAATAAAACAAAAATTGTCATTGTATTCAAAAACATACAGTTAGGTACATATACTGTGTAGCGAATTTAGCTCACAACAGGAAATATGAATAATTAACCATAACTAATTATGATTAATTATTAATATTTTAGATCCACTGGATTTTCATAATTTCGGCTCTGTATGCCACCAGAACAGAATTAAAATGAAACAATCATGATGAAATTGAAGTGCAGACTTTAAGCTTTAATTCAAGATATTGAACAAAAATATAACATAAAATGCTTAGGAATTACAAACATTTCAATACACAGTCCCCCCATTTTCAGGGGCTCAAATGTAATTGGACAAATAAATATAATCATAAATAAAATGTAATTTTTTTTATATTTTGTTTAGAATCCTTTGCAATGACTGCCTTAAGTCTGGAACTCATGGACATCGCCAAAGACTGGGTTTCCTCCTTTGTGATGCTTTACCAGGCCTTTACTGCAGCTGACTTCAGTTATTGTTTATTTGTGGGTCTTTCTGCCTTTAGTTTAGTCTTCAGCAAGTAAAATGCATGCTCATGCTCCTGAAATCAGGAGATTGACTTGGCCATTGCAGAATATTCCCCTTTTTTTAGCTTTAAAAACTCCTGGGTTGCTTTTGCTGTATGTTTTGGGTAATTGTCTACTTGTATTATGAAGTACTGTCCAATCAACTTTGCTCCATTTGACTGAATCTAGGCAGACAGTATATCCCTATACACTTCAGAATTCTTCTGACTGCTTCTGTCCTCTGTCACGTCATCACTAAACACCAGCAACCCAGAGCTACTGGAAGCCATGCATGCTCATGCCATCACACTGCTCCACCATGTTTCACAGATGATGTTGTATGCTTTGGATCATGAGCTGTTCCAAGCCTTCTCCATACTTTTTTCTTCCCGTCATTCTGGTACAGGTGCATCTTAATTTCAGCCGTCCAAAGAATGCTTTTCCAGAAATGGTCTGACTTTTTTAGATGATGAGCTGTTCAAGTCTAATCTGGCCTTGTTTGCACCTTGTGGTGAACCCTCTGTATTTGTTCTCGTGAAGTCTTCTCTTGATTGTAGACTTTGACAGTGATACACTTACCTCCTGGAGAGTGTTCTTCACTTGGCTGGATGTTATGAAAGGGTCTTTCTTTACCATGGAGAGGATCAGATTCATCTGATCATCCACCACTGTTGTCCTCTGTGGACGTCCAGGCCTTTTTTATGTTGCTGAGCTCACCAGTGCATTCTTTTTTTTCTCGGAATGTGCCAAACTTTTGATTTGGCCAGTCCTAATGTTTCCTGCTATCTCTCTGATGGATTTGTTTTGTTTTTGAAGCCTAACAGAGGCAGACAGTAGTGAAGTATTTTTTACTTAACTCAAGTAAATTTAAAAAGTATCTGTAGTTTATCAGTTTTTCAAGAGTGCTTTCTTTGGAAAACTTTATTTCACTACATTCCAAACCATAATGTCATACTTTTTACTGCACTTCATTTCATAAATAAAAGTTGTTGTTTGTTTTACCTTTAATACTTAAGAACATTAAAAATGTAGTACTTTCTTGTACTCAAGTAAATCTTTGAAAGTAATAGATTTCTAATGTAATTAAGTATTAAATTATATTTAATATGAAACGTAGTGCAGTAAAAAGTACAATATTATGCTTTGAAATGTTGTGAAGTAAAGTTTTCTAAAGAAAAACACTGATAAAGTACAGACACCTGAAAAGTACTTTTACAGCAGAGTAAAAATACTTCACTACTGTCCGCCTCTGCCAAACAATTGTTTGTTTCACTTGTATGGAGAGCTGTTGCTCTGACCATGTGATGTGGGTTCAGAGCAACAGCTCTCCATACAAGTGAAACAAACAATTGTTTGGCAGAGGCGGACAGTAGTGAAGTATTTTTACTCTGCTGTAAAAGTACTTTTCAGATGTCTGTACTTTTATCAGTGTTTTTCTTTAGAAAACTTTACTTCACAACATTTCAAAGCATAATATTGTACTTTTTACTGCACTACGTTTCATATTAAATAT
>NW_015506265.1:267886-304289 GCF_001515645.1 Sinocyclocheilus grahami | reverse complement strand
TTGACAGTGATACACTTACCTCCTGGAGAGTGTTCTTCACTTGGCTGGATGTTATGAAAGGGTCTTTCTTTACCATGGAGAGGATCAGATTCATCTGATCATCCACCACTGTTGTCCTCTGTGGACGTCCAGGCCTTTTTTATGTTGCTGAGCTCACCAGTGCATTCTTTTTTTTCTCGGAATGTGCCAAACTTTTGATTTGGCCAGTCCTAATGTTTCCTGCTATCTCTCTGATGGATTTGTTTTGTTTTTGAAGCCTAACAGAGGCAGACAGTAGTGAAGTATTTTTTACTTAACTCAAGTAAATTTAAAAAGTATCTGTAGTTTATCAGTTTTTCAAGAGTGCTTTCTTTGGAAAACTTTATTTCACTACATTCCAAACCATAATGTCATACTTTTTACTGCACTTCATTTCATAAATAAAAGTTGTTGTTTGTTTTACCTTTAATACTTAAGAACATTAAAAATGTAGTACTTTCTTGTACTCAAGTAAATCTTTGAAAGTAATAGATTTCTAATGTAATTAAGTATTAAATTATATTTAATATGAAACGTAGTGCAGTAAAAAGTACAATATTATGCTTTGAAATGTTGTGAAGTAAAGTTTTCTAAAGAAAAACACTGATAAAGTACAGACACCTGAAAAGTACTTTTACAGCAGAGTAAAAATACTTCACTACTGTCCGCCTCTGCCAAACAATTGTTTGTTTCACTTGTATGGAGAGCTGTTGCTCTGAACCCACATCACATGGTCAGAGCAACAGCTCTCCATACAAGTGAAACAAACAATTGATTCAGATTCAGACTGACACAGATTCAGTCAAATGCAGCAAAGTTGATTGGACAGTGATTCATAATACAAGTGGATAATGACCCAAAACATACAGCAAAGCAACCCAGGAGTTTTTAAAGGTAAAAAGTGGAATATTCTGCAATGGCTTCTAAATGCAAATGCCACACTTAGAATCAACTCCAGAACTTGTACCTGCTTAATTGATGTAGAAATAATGAAGGAATAGCCCACATCTGTCCATGAAACAGCTTTTCAGTCAATTGTCCAATTACTTATAATCCCTTGTAAAAGGTGGGAGGTACATATTAAAGAGCTGTAATTCCTTAACCTTTCCTCCAATTTTGATGTGAATACCCTCAAATTAAAGATCAGTTGTGCACTTTAAGCCCATATGCATTATATAACTGTAACTTGAAAATGTTTTGGTCAGCAGCTAAAATTATAAAAATTGTGCCTGTGTCCAAACCTATATGGACCTAACTGTACCTATAAATAGTAAAACCAGAGAAACTGATAATTTTGCAGTGGTCTATTAATTTTTCCAGAGCTGTATTCATTTAACTGAATCTTAATCTCTTTAATTTTTTTACTATTTTTATTTTAATAGTTGACTGTAATAATTGATATAATTGATAGTCACTGTTCTAATCTTCTTTAAAAACCAATTACTTGATATGACTAAACTCCATGCTGCCTTAATAATATGACACTATCCTTGTACATGATCTCCCCCTTGAAAATGACACTGAGATGAAAACCTTTAAATGTCATTTTTTTTTAAATCTAAAAAGTCTGATTAAAGGTAACGTCAGCATTACTGTCCAAAATCATTGCATGCAAGTACCATTACTGTTTCACAACAGCTTCCAGTCCGTATTTATCAATATGGACAGAAAATGTTTGGTGCTCTTGCAAATTTCTACAAGACCAGGCCAATCATTTCACATACAAATATATTAAAAAGAGATTTACATTTTTTTTTTAAACGTATGTGTCACTTGCATATTTTAGCCACCTACGTTGTTCAGGTGTGATTGTGTTTTATCTAGATACAGAAATCCTGTAGACGGTTAGCAGGTTCTTGGATGTCTTTGGCAAGTGTAACAGTGGTTGTCAAGAGGCCATTAACATTTTGGGCCAGATTTACTAACAGCTTGCACCAGCACAAACCATATTTTGGCATTAAAATAGCACTGTCAGGATTTACGCGCAGTGAAGAATTAGCGCTGAAAAGGCGTGGACAGTTATTTTTGCATCTGACCTTATTGAATATGAATTTGTAGGAGTTTCCCTTTTAGATGCAAAATTTATAGGACCAGAGTATTAAAAGGAATCACGCAATGCGATTTACTAACATTTGCGTTCATCAAATTATTGATAATGCCCCCCAAAAAAGCATGTCTTAAAGCAGGCAGTAATTTGCGTTGCTCTTGGTAGATTGCGCTGGTCATTTTGGAAATGATCTGTCAGTGTTCTTTAATGTGTACATTGCCAGTAAATCACCCGCAGAATTTTCCCCTCCCATCGGTGATTTTATGGAATTGCGATCTAATGCTAATTTTAATTAGTAAATCTGGCCCTTGGTGTGTATTTTGTTGTTCAGGAGGCTACAAATGAATTTGCAGCTAAATCTGCAGGGTGAGAGTGGGTTTATAGGTGAATATGTTTGTATGAGTATGCGTGCATATTTGCATAATTAAGGGTGTATGTGGGGGCTTATTTGATTGTTCTCCTGCCTTAGTCTTTCATGCTTTCTCTCAGGCCTAAATCACTTGATGAATCAGCATAAAGTGATTTAGGTGCATAAAGTCTTAAAGGGGACAAAAGCAAATCACTGGATAAAGGAATAAAAGTTTTTTTTAATTATTATTATTATGCACAGTAGATAGAAGAGTGTGAAGTTTTAGATATTCACCTTAATTGTCATTGCATGTTAATATAACATTTAAGAATGGTAATGTAAATGGTTTTGACTTTCTGTCCACTTGTGATATTCTTAGCTTTGTGATTAAATGAAGTTCCTCCTAAAGTTTTCTTATGGAACGCCATTAAAGGAGCTCCAAACTCACTGTAATTAAAAAATTTTTCTGTCAAGTTCAACAAATCTCCCAGCTCATCAATAAAGAGCTGCTCAGCCAAGAAGGTGACTCTCAGCAGAAAGTAAGAGAAGAAAGAGAGGATGAGCAATGGAAAAATGCCAAATACTTTCACGGAAGATTAAAGATGAGGAAAGTTTAATGATCAAGAACATACTGTGATGATGTTGCTGATATAGGAGGCAACAAGTCAAAGGTTACATTTACACAGCCAGTGTTTGGCATTGAGAACCATAAGTAACAGGTGTGACTCTCAAATGATCAAGCTGTCCAAAAGCAGTGGATCAAATATTGTAGTATACTTTGTATTGAATTTTTAATAAATAAAGTTCTGGCACGAAACTCTAGATGGCGCAGTCCGATAGATCTAACTCAATATGACGTAATGACATCATTATCACATGTCACAGTTGATTGGTTCTCTCCTGTATTGGTAGCCAATGAGTTAGCTGCTCAACATTCAAATACTTGGCTAGTGTCTGCTGTAGCAGTAGCAGAGCACTTCAGAAACCCTCCACGTTCCCCAGCTCCACCTGTATAGCTCTGCTATGGGGTGATCATGTATGCTGTGGGGGTTATTCATATATGTTATTTGTGCAACAGCAGTGTAGCAGATCTATTTCTGCCAAGACCAAATACATTGTCATAGCATTACTATGCCAATCCCTCCGAGAGCTGTCATAACAGAAATTAAATGTTCTCTTCTTAACAGAAGTTTTGTCCACACAACATTGCTTTTTTTTAAAAACCAATGTCTATGTCACAAAAGGCCAAAAGTTTTCAATTGCCATTCAATTCACAAAGTGTTAGGATTATGAACTTTAGTATTGTATTTTTCTGTTACGTCGTCCTGTTCCTGTTTTTCCTTATATGGTTTTGTTCCTGTTCTGTTTTGGCTCATTAGTTTGTTTGCTCGTTAGTCATTATTAGTCCCATCACCTGTTTGCCCCTCATCAGCTGCCCTATTTAAAGTATCCTTTTGGTTCAGTTTACCGTCGGTCATTATTTAGAGTCACATATGTTTCTGTCACTCAGAGTTATTACCTTTCCTGTATCTTGTGGATTATAATTAAATACATTTTTGTGGATTACTTTCGTCTTCATCGCCTTCCTTGGTGGTTCCGTAACAGAATAACCGACCCACAAAAGATGAGGCTAGAACTGGTCTCAATTAACAAAGGGCTGTGTTCATAGCCCTTCCGGGGCTACCATTTTCATTTTTCAAGACGGACATGACCTGGAGGAATATGTGCTGGAGTTTTTGGACAATTGCCATCTTGCCACATTTGATGACCTCACCTTAATGGAGGGATTCTGGTGCGGGCTGGAAGACGAGATCCGCTTCGTCATGCACAGAGCTGATCTGTGCTGGTCGCTTATGAGCTAAATCAACTTTGCGCTGTGGATCCCAGCCCAGGGTCATCACATGTGAGTACCGACAGCCTAGAGTCATCAACCATCACGACCGATAGCCCAAAGCCCAGTCTACGAACACCCCGTGGCGTGGACAGACCAAGCCCACCACAGATGGCGAGCAAGAGCCTGCCGTAAAGACCCATCTCTTTAACCTGGCTTACACATAACACACTAACACATTTCTAATATTCAAATCTGTTAAAGGATTTTTTTGGCTGCATTAATTAGGACAACCGGAACCGGGAACACTTCCCATAACAGCTTATGTACTTGCTACATTGTTAGAAGAATGGCATTTACGCTAATATTAGTCTGTTTCTCTCTTATTCCGAGGTCACCGTAGCCACCAGATCCAGTCTGTATCCAGGTCAGATGGTCACTGCAGTCACCTGGATCCAGTACGTATCCAGCCCAGATGGTGGATCAGCACCTAGAGAGGACCTCTACAGCCCTGAATGTCAGCGGAGACCAGAACAACTAAATGAGCCCCAGAGACAGATCCCCAGTAAAGACCTTGTCTCCTAGGCAGCCACCGGGATAAGACCACAGGAACCAGTTGAGTCCTCTGCACAATGTGACTTTTGCTGCAGCTTGGAATTGAACTGCTGGTTTCATCTGGCCAGAGGAGAACTGGCCCCCCGACTGAGCCTGGTTTCTCCCAAGGTTTTTTTTTCTCCATTCTGTCACCGATTGAGTTTTGGTTTCTTGCCGCTGTCGCCTCTGGCTTGCTTAGTTGGAGACACTTAATTTCCAGCGATATCGATGTCGACTTGATTGCACAGATACTAATCTGTATTGTTAAAAGCGCTATATAAATAAAGGTGAATAAAAAAAAAAAAATTCACATTGGAAAACCATTAAAAATAATAATACAAAATTAATAAATAAATAATCCCCCCGTCCTGTAGGCCTACTAAATATCTTAATTTGAAGTACCACCTAAATGCAAAAAATATTCTTGTGAATGGTTTCTAGACTCTGCAAGCCAGATTTTACCTGCCATAAAAATATAATGGGCCTCATTAGTGAAACATTCGTAAATATAGGAGTAAATTCTGGGTAATTTGCTTGTAAAATGGACCTTCCCGAAAACTCTCCTCCGGATTCACAAATGCTTCGTAAACTTCCGATTTGATAGTTAAACATGCGTATGTTAATGAATTCCAATCATAAGCGCGTGTGCACGCTCATTCACAATTAGCATAATCCCCGCCTATTAATTACAAGTACGCAAATTGACCGTTCGCAAAGACCCACCCTCTTTAGTTACTGTTGCTATCCCCAACAAACAATGCCGCTCTCACGCTACACATGTTCTCATGCAGTGAAAAATACATTGCAGCGCAAAGAGGAAATTGACAACATGCAGACAGACACAACAGAGTAGGTTACTTCTGATATGAAACAAGGTCTCAGGACTCTCAGCTTTCAAATTTTGTAATTTTTAAGGAAATTCAAACAATACATACCGTTTTGTGCCTCTTAATGTGTCGTGACCGATCACTGTATTGATTTAGTTCAAACACGTGAACCGATCGTCTTTTCATATTTACGTGAAGCACGAAATGAACATAAATAAACATCAGAAAGTATTTTATGTCGATCGCGGAACACACCATTTTTTAAGTTTAAATTCACCAAAGTTAATTGACTCTCCTGTCTGATTTGTAGTTAAGGATAGAAGGGATACAGCTGCGACTACTGGGCATGAGCATTACATATTTTCCGAGCCAACAATCTATCCTATGAAAATGGTTTAAAAAAGCACATGGCACCATAGTTTCATCACTTTACAGTGTCGCAATGACCGTGTTTTTGCAATAAAGGCCCTGTCATTGTTTAATAAGTGGGAAGATGACGAGCGATGTGAGGTTAGCGGCACTGAAAACAGACGAGCACACATATGCATATACAGCTCCCATTCGGGGTGAAGTTCAGGGGATGTTGTCCACAGAATGATAAGAGCACATGTTTTAAAATATAATTGTATTATTTCACACTCTTTAACTTAAGCTCTGCAAGCCATGCATACAGTGCCGGACATTACAGGTTCCCCTTCAGGAACTCGAGCTGCGTCGGAAAACGCTTTGGGAACGCCTTCAGCATGACCACGCTCTGAATCACATGTAAAATCAGTCCAACGGAAGGGCGAGATGTCACAGATGGGTGACGTAGAGACCAGGAAGCTATAAGAGCACGTGCGGTGGAACCGGCGTCAGCTTTCTGTCATTCAGCAAGCGCTCTGTGTGTGTGTGTGTGTGTGTGTGTGTGTGTCAGTTGCTATTTGTTGTGAGTCTTATAAGCTCCATTGTGTCAAAGCTTCAGCCAAGAAGAAGCATTTGGGCGAGAGCAGGCAGCATTCAGGCTGTTTGTTCTTCCCTGCCCGCGTTATATTTCGGGTGGGGACACACATGACACCTTGTCTGCTTGGGAGTGAAGCACGCAGAGTCAGTTCTCGATGGAGCTGACTGCCCGCATTGCGAGCATTTGTTACTGCGTATGCGTCGCTCTCAGAAGGCTATCTTTGAGGAGGGAGCCTTCACCAGCATTCCTCGTGGTGCCGGCCCCGCTTTCACTGAGGCGGAGCGGCGGCTGCGCTCGTGGGGTTCGCATATGATCCAGTGCCCGCTCTCTGGGATCGGAAGTTCTTCTGCGGTTCTTCCTCACGGGGAGAGTGCTCGACGCTCCGCCTGTCTTCCTCCGAGGAGGTTGATGTGGAGGGCGATGATGAGCTCGCAAGTTGCACAAGCACCAGTTTCACAAGCATATTATGTCTAATATTATAATAAGCAGCATTACTGGGGAGCGCAGCTCACACAGTCAGCTCTCGGGGACGGGTTGGAGACGGGCTCTCCCTATCTCCACCCGCATTCCCTAGATCTAGCGGAGCGCAGCTCACACAGTCAGCTCTCGGGGACGGGTTGGAGACGGGCTCTCCCTATCTCCACCCGCATTCCCTAGATCTAGCGCTCTCTCTCGGGGTTCGGAAGCCTGCGCTGCGGTTTCTTCCCCCTCTGAGTGAGAGCTCGCTGCTGCAGCTATCTTTCTCTGAGGAGATTGATATTGTTTGTGTGACCGAACGGCTTGCGCGCTTCCGAGGCAATGCGTGTATTACATAATTTTCGGTTTTGATATAAATCTTATCACACCAGACCGTGTTTACTTGTCTGGTTATTTGGCTGCATTTTATTCTGAGGAATTAAAATTAAGTATTTCTTCTGACTATGAGAAGTTAGATATACAGGAGCTCTTGGAAAATAAATAAATAAAATTTTCTCGAGTGAGAGCACGCGTTTATCTCTCTTCCTCCGAGGAGGTTGAGGTGGTCAGCGGGCTGCTGGGCGGGAGCAACCCCAACCAACCGTGTTCCAGCTCATGTCACTTCTCGTATTCCTCAGAATTTAGAGTCAGAGTGGCACTCCCGGGCCGAAGGATTCTAGTGGAAAGCGGATCTGCGAACCTTCATTCTCGTTGGATAGTCTAGGGCTGACACCTAGGTCCCAGGACTTCTGAGGGCCGGCCCCCTCTGGGGAAGAGTGGTGTACACCTCATTATACAGTGCCCTCAGGAGATCAATCTGCCTACCCTGCCACCTGTGGTGCTTCAGGGCGCAGCAGTCTCCAGCGAGCGCTTCTCTCAGTCAAACATAGCCGGAAACATAGCCGTACTAAGAGGCTCGCTACCTCTTCGAAGGTTTCTAGAGCAGCTAGTTCGGCCATTCCTTGCCGGTCCGCCGCTTCAGGGCACCGACCTAGCCACTCTAAGTGCACCAGAGGCCAGTCTCGAGAGACTGGTTCCCTTAGTAGGTCACCTGGCGGTGTGGGAGCCCCTGCCAAGCGTGTCTCATTGGGTCCTGCCCCGAGCAGGCTCTGGTTCTATCAGTCTAGTCTTCCTAGGAGATGATGCAGGTCTGAGGACCGTCATTTTTAATAGGAGACTTCAGCTAAGAGAGTCCTGATGCCATGGCTCAGGACTTCGGAGGGCAGGCCCCTCTGGGGAAGAGCGGTGTACACCTCATTATACGGTGCCCGTCTCTCCTCAGTGCCCTCAGGAGAACATTCTGCCAACCCTGCCACCTACGGTGCTTCAGGGCACAGCCGTCTCCGGTGAGCGCTTCTCTCAGTCACCGCCCTGAAACATAGCGGTACTAAGAGGCTCGCTACCTCTTCTGAGGTTTCTAGAGCAGCTAGTTCGGCCGTCCCCTGCCGGTTCGCCACTTCAGGGCACCGACCTAGCCACTTTGGTTACACCAGAGGTCAGTCTCGAGAGACTGATTCCCTTAGTAGACCTTTTTGGCAGTGTGGAAACTTCTGCCAAATGTGTCTCAATGGGTCCTGCATACTGTAGAAAGAGGCTACCGAATCACTTCGGTTTCTCCTCCGCCTCGTTTCAACGGGGTCATTCCCACTCTGGTGGGCCCCGAGCAGGCTCTGGTAATGGAACAAGAAGTTAACACTCTCTTGAGGAAGGAGGCCTTCGAGGTTGTCCCTCCTCTCGACAGACAGTCTGGGTTCTACAGCCGGTACTTCATTGTTCCAAAGAAGAATGGAAGTTCCTGAGGTTTGTGTTTGGGGGCAAAAGCTTACCGGATTCTTCCGTTTGGCCTTACACTCTCACCCCGCACTTTCACAAAGTGTGTGGATGCTGTTCTGGCTCCTCTGTGACTCCAGGGCATCCACATACTCAACCACATCGACGATTGGTTGACCCTAGCTCAATCGGAGCAGATGGCGGTTCGGCATCGAGATGTCGTTCTCGCTCATATGAAAGAGCTGGGATTAAGACTTAACGCCAAGAAAAGTGTGCTTTCTCTAGTACCGAGAACCACTTATCTGGATGTGATTTGGGATTCGACCACGATGCAGGCACGTCCGTCTCCTGCTCGGTTCGAGTCGATCCTCAGTGCAGGTGAAGTGGTGAAGCAGATATGGAGAGTTTATGGCCAGGCTCAGGTGGCCCTGTTTGCGACTAGAGAGACATCGCACTGTCCCCTCTGGTTCTCTCTGACTCATCCAGCTCCTCTCGGACTGGACACTATGGTACAGACGTGGCTGAGGCTTCGTCTGTACACCTTTTTCCCCGATCACTCTGCTCCCGGGAGTTCTGGAGAGAGTGTGCCAGGACGGGGTCTGTCTACTGTTAGTAGCCCCGTTCTGGTCAGTCAGAGTATGGTTATCGGACCTGATTTCCCTTCTTGACAGCTCTACATGGGAGATTTCCGTCAGGAGGGATCTCCTCTTACAGGCAGAAGGTACAATCTTTCACCCCCACCTGGAGCTATTGAAGCCGTGGGTGTGGCCTCTGAGGGGGCACAACTCGTAGCTTCCGGTCTCTCAACCGAGGTTGTTGAGACCATCCTCCAATCCAGAGCTCCCTCTACGAGGAAACTGTATGCCCTGAAGTGGAAGTTTTCACTTCTTGGTGTGGAGAGCGCTAGCTCGACCCAGTTTACTGCCCAGTTGGTACAGTACTGGAGTTCCTGCAGGCCCGATTCTCTGCAGGGTTGACCCACTCCACCTTGAAAATCTATGGGCGGCTGTTGCGACCTACCATGCCCCTATCACTGGCCAGTCAGTGGGCAGACACCCCTCTAGTTACACGTTTCCTCCACGGTGCGCTGAGGCTGAGGCCTCTGGCCAGAGAAGCTTATGCTAAGCGGTGGATCAGGATGCTATTCCATAGCCTCAAGTCCTCTGATCTCCCCTCTGCTTTGGGGGTCAAGGCTCACTCCATCTGAAATTGGCCTTTGGGAGGGATGTGCCCGCCTACTTTGTCAGGTGCCTACCTGCATTCTGCGCCACTCCTGGCTCCTTTCTCTTGCCTTAGCTGTGCTATTCCACACTAGGCAGGGATTTGTATGTCTGGCCGCGTGGGCATACTCGTTCCCAAAGCGTTTTCTGACGCAGCTCGAGTTCCTGAAGGGGAATGTCTCCAGTTTACGAATGTAACCATGGTTCCCAGAGGGAACGAGACACTGCGTCTCAGTGCCATACTTCCGGGATCCCTGTGAGCGCTTGCTTCATTCCTAAAAGCTGACGCCGGTTCAGTCGCACGTGCTTTTATAGGTTCCTGGTCTCTACGTCACCCGCCTGTGACGTCTCGCCCTTCCATTGGACTGATTTTACATGTGATTTAGAGTGTGGTCACACTGAAGGCGTTCCCAAAGCATTTTCCGACGCAGCGTCTCGTTCTCTCGGGGACGTTTTCTGGTACGCAAAACAAGTACTTTAAAGGAATTCCTTAGCTTATTGCCGCGCAGACACAGGCGACGTCACTTCCTCAAGCCCCTCTCAGGATTTACTTTCACGTGGTGTGACGCTCTGCGTATTATCCCGCTCTATGCATGTGCGCTCCGCTCAGTTGCTCACGGCCCATGTGAGTGCTCCACTCATATACCGTTCATGCTCATCGGTAGAGCTGTAGTCAAGTCCAGCTTTGTCGAGTCCAAGACCAGGAGTAGTCGAGACCGAGTCAAGACCGAGTCCAAAGAGGTTCGAGTCCAAATCCAAAAGTTTCGAGTCCAAGTCAAGACCGAGTCCAAATGAGGGAAAAAAAGGATCCTCTTCAAGATCACATACTTAGATTAACTAACATGAACAAACAATTAACAATATATTTATTACACTATTTATTCTTGTCTTTGTTAACATTATTTAATAAAAATTCAGTTGTTCATTCATTGCTTGTTCATGTTAGTTCACAGTGCATTAATGTTAACAAACACAACTTGTCATTTGAATAATGCATTAGTGAATGCTGAAATTAAAGTTAACTAATATTAATAAATGCTGTAGAAGGAAGTAGGTGTAGACGTTAATAAAACACAATCTAACAGGTAGAAAATTAAATTAGAAACATCTAAACTTTTCAAAACACAGCAAGCGCACCGCGGGTCATGTGACAAGAATCAACCAATCAGCTTCATCCTTTCCCGAAACAAAATTGAAAGCTAAGCCAAGACGGAGAAACAGCTGATCATAGCTGTACAAGGATTGCCATTTTTTAAAATAAATTTAGTAGTAGAGCTACTGCACGGGATTTTTAGTACTGCAAATCCATTTATCCTTTGCTGAAACTTCCGCGTCTTCATACGCCACGGGAGCGCAAGCATAGAGCGCAGGCTACGGAGTGCTTTGGAAAGAAGGAGAAAGCGGCGCGCCTAGCGTTTCCACGCGTTTTCAGATGGCCGGCCAGCCGGGGTTCGTCTTTAAATTTATGTGTGTGTACTTCTAACATGTTTGGTTGGTAAAATAAATGTTGTAAATTCAAATCAGAGCGTCTTCCGTGTCTGGAATGGATGTATTCTTGAGTCTATAAGGTAACAATAATATAATAAGATAACCTTGTTTGAAATGGGTTTGGCTAAAAGAAAATTTTGGTTTCGTCTATTCTACTAGGTACTTATACTATATTGACTGGGTTAAATAGAATTGCATTTCTAAAAAGAGACTAAAGTACAATTTTCATTGACTAAAACTAGACTAAATGTCATCAGTTTTCGTCGACTAAAACTAGACAAAAATAGTTATGGATAATTCTGACTAAAATAAGACTAAAATGCTTAGACTTTTAGTTGACTAAAACTTGACTAGACTAAAAAGAGTATGAACGTGACTAAAACTAATAAAAACTAAAATGACAGCTTCACACAAAGACTAGACTAAAATTAAAACAGGCCGCCAAAAACAACACTACCTCCCACGGTATTGATTGACAAGGTCTTACATTAGACCCAGTGTTGCCAAGTCTGTGGTTTTCACGTGGATTTGGGATTGTTTTTCATGTCTGTGGGTTGAAGCGACCCCAATAACATGATATTTATCCCCTAAAATGCTAATTTTACCAGGGAAACCCACCAAAAAACGTGTATTTTATCCCCCAAAACGCATTTTTTATCGGGGGACCCCCCTCGAAACGCGATTGGGCTAGTTTTGAGTAGCAATTGGGTGGGTTTTGTTGTGAAAACCTGGCAACCCTGCTTAGACCCACCCTGAGTGAGCTATGAGCTCTCCTCCATTGTGTCAACTCCGGTGCCGGGGAAGACAAGAATGTCTCCTAAGCGATTGAGATGTTTTGTTGGATGTAATAATGAACATAGCAGTCATCATTTACTCCCGACATCTGAGCCACTGAAGACGCAGAGGATTAATGTTACTTTCGTTTTTGAAGGGGATGCGCCGATCCCCGATCTGCCTAAATGCGTTTAAGTTCGCGCGAATCATTCATGATCCAGCTTCATCTACAGAAGAAGTGAGTATAAGGTTTTTTTATGAATCTTTGCAAATCTCCTTTCCTAATAATGTGCTAGTTAGCCAGTTTCGCAGCTGAAGTTTACAGTCTGCTCGTCACCCCACAGAAGAGTGGGGCGGGGTGAGCAGAGCTCATTAGCATTTAAAGCAACATGGACTAGAACAGCGTGCTGAAAACAGAGCTGATTTTGACAGGGTAAAAAGGTTTTTTTGCACTACCACTGAGAAATTTTAACCAAAGTATGTTATAGATTTTTTATCAAGACCCTAAAGAATCATATCAACTTGTTGGAAAATGGGCATCCGATGACCCCTTTAACCCTCCGCACATATTTATATTGAAAATGTTTCAAGTCAGTCTATCTTTTTTTTACTTTCTCAGGTTTGGCTCCAGTATATTGCATAAATGCAAAAAAGACTAATAGGCCATATGCCTAACAATATATATTCAATTAACGTGTCCATCAAAGCGTTTTTAGCCAGCTGAAAAATGCCAGGTGATCTTCTGAAAATGGCCAGCTGGTGATGCTTGAGAATGCTTTGGTGGCACAGTATTTTTCGCTTTGAGACGCTTTGCTAAGATTAGGAATATCCACGGCAGTAACGTATTACTAGTATCTCATTTTGAAGAATATTACTGAATATAAAAATGCAGTAACCAGAAATATTAACTTCTCTATTGTTGTTCAGTTGTTGCTGGTGTAGTATTTGTCCCGCCCCTCCTCCATTGATTGGACGGCTGGGTAAAATGTGACAGTGAAGCGCTGCGTTTTACCAAAAGCTAAACAGTTTATCAACAAAAAAAACCCCATCAACAAACAAACAAACAACAAAACAGAGCAAACAAACTTGTAAAATATTATAAAAATTCAGATTTTCAGCATCAAAATTCAGTGTCATCAGTTTGCCAAAAAGAACACAGAACGTTTTACGCACCATTTACACCTGGTAAGGAGCAGGTGTACATTTATTTTGTACTAACTAACATTTAGAAAATTCGAACACTTTCATGAATCTGAAAATTTACGTCAGAATAGCTTTACGAATGATTTACACAAAAATTGGTTCTGCTCGCGTTTCTTATTATCTGTGTCATTCTTTTTTCAGTGAGGTAATCAAATAAAGCCCAAATATAAGGGCTGGTGTTCAATTCACAGCCCTGTGTGATCATCTGTACAACCTGAGAGAAGAGCAGTTTTCACAGTGTAGCCTCACATTTAATACAAACGTCAACTCTACTTCATTTAACAGAAGCCTTTTAACACTTCCTTTAATCCTCTTCCTATTACTTCCACACACACTTTTACACTCCAAGAGTGTTACTCACACAAAGTGCTAACATAAAGTCCTGATTCAGACGTTGCCCTCTGACACTTCAATGCCTCAGAGAAAGCAAATCCCTTACGATGGCAGAGAAACAAACTGCCTTGTCACTCTATGTTAGGAGTCCAGTCAGATCGAATCAGATAACAGGATGCTGAGTCATTCCACTGCCGAAGGGAGGTGAAAACTGTGTGTGTGCGCATATTTAGGACGGGGTGATGATTCCAACATTTCATGCTCTATCTCTCGACAACCAGCACAAAAAGGAAGGGGCTGTTTGACCACAGAGACTGAGGACATTTTAACCCTTCCATCGAGGCAGAAGGACAGCAGACTGTTTTATATGAACTTGCATGCCCTCAGAAGCAAATTATCATCCTCGCTTGTCCTCCAGTTTGATGCGACTATCCCTTCCACAACATCTGCGTCTGTGTGCTTGTACATTTTACACAACTTCTAGAACAAAATGTCAGGGACTCTTGCATCATGTGCGCTCACACACAGACATGTACTTGCCATCTGCAGGCTTTTCTTGTCACTCTTGCTGTTAATTTCACTATGCTCTGATTTGAACGGTTTCATACATTCATTGCTTCAGGTAAGTGCAGTGAAGAAAGCAGAACAATTTTCACTTACTTCATCTGAAATCTGTCCTCCAAATGTCACCCATGTGCCTGTAAATGAAAAAGAAAAAGAATATTAAGTGTTGAATTGGGATATTACTTGCAAAAGCAATTTGGTCTCATTTAATGACCGTTTGATTATTACTTAGAGAGCAAAAAGCAGGGGACTAGAGAAAACCTGCTCATTTGTGTTTTCTGTGTTGTCACAATCATTTTCCACAAGGCTCTACTAACTATGCAATTAAGCAGCCAATTATTTTTCGACCTTTAAGATTTCCATGTGTGGTGCGGCTGAACATGTATAAATTATGGGTTGCCAAATGTGAAATAATAATGCTGCAAATAATGGCCAGTTGTGCCATATTTCACTCAAAGAAGCTTTAAAAAAAGTAATTTTCCAATGACATTAATATAAATTATGGCTTGCCACATAACACTATGGCAATTCCACAGTTTATATACTGTATAGTAACAATCTCAAACTTAATGGGATAGTTCACCCAAAAATGAAAATTCTATCATTAATTACTCATCCTCATGTTGTTCCAAACCTGTAAGACCTTCGTTCATCTTCGGAACACAAATTAAGATATTTTTGATGCATTCCAAGAGCTTTCTGACCAGTAGCGTTTTTTGGCACGGACGAACCGGGCAGCCGCCCGGGCAGCATTTTTTCATGATACATGGGGGGGCAACACGAGCAGTTAAAAAAATAATAAAATCCTCTGCACCACCGCCGCGAAGCGATTTTCTATTATCTATCATTTCACTGTGTGGGGAATTGGCAAATTGGCGCCAGAAGGTGCGGCGCGGGGGACAGTTAAACCCCTGGGTCTCTCCCAAATGGAACGGACGGGGGAGGGATCCAGTGTATAGAGCAATACTCTAATGGAATTAGTGGGCTAAAGTCAGTCACACCTCGACTTTCTTCCAAATAACGCACATTTCATTCATAATATTATAAATACAGGCCTATAGTTCCTGCACATTTTAGTTGTTCTGAATTGTGTGAAATGGCTAATAAAAATAGGTAATACAAAACGATTATGTGTTCACCAGGGTGAATTGGTTTAGTCTTGAATTCTGGTCGTGAGTGACAGTGTTGGGGGGATGGGGAAATCTGTTGATTGTCGAGTGCCAAATAAACACAGAGATGGACAGGAAAAGGTCAAAGCCATCAGGTGCCCAATTTAGAAAAAAAAGAAAAGAAGAAGAGAAATGAGCAAAAGATAAAGGTATGCAACTATGTTCTCTCTGTATGATTATTACAGTATCCATGTCATGAATGAAGGGCTAATGTTGGTGGGTATAACTTAAGTTTGTTAGCCTTTTTGCTATGATGCTTGCTATGCTTATACAACAATAATTCGGTTTTAACTCAACACGAGATCTAATTTCTCCATAATATTGTGCTTTGCAACAAAACAGACATGTAGCGTGTAAGGGCATGTTTATGTAACCCTCCTTTTATGTTTTAGCTGTAATGTAACAATTCAATTGCAATTTCAGGGGCACTTGGTCTCGACCCTTCAGGATGAGCTACCATCTATGTCCTCATCTACACATATCTCCACAAATATCTGATATTGAGGATGAAGACCTCTTTTCCTCTACTTCTACCCAGCATGAGCCTTCAGGTGGGGTTTTGCATATGTTTGTGTGTGTGTGTGTGTGTGTGTGTGTGTGTGTGTTTGTGTGGAGGGGGTATGCCTAGGCTACAAGACAACTGGACAACTGCAATTTAATGTAATTTTAATATTTCTGATCATTTCTGAGTAGGCCTATGTGTTATGTTCCACTGCTATGTGCTTTGAGTAATGTGCCAATATGCTGTCTGATATAAATGCCTGGAGCTGAACCCCACTGAGCCCCACTGCTGAGGATGAGCCTCTGTCAACCGACCCTGCTAACTGGCCCTCACATCTGACTGACAGGATTCGGACTGAGCTGGTTCGCAGAGGACCAAGTAAGGTGCCACCTGGCTTTGTTTTCCGTAGGAATGAGAGTGATGGGAGAAGTTGCCACCACCAATATTTTAAGAAGACATTAGTGGTGAAAGGATGGCAAGAAGTTGGCTGATTTATTCAATGAAGAACAACAGCCTCTTTTGCTTCTGCTGCAAATTGTTTTCCAAGAGGAACCTTAATTTAACAAGTGCAGGAATGGCAAATTGGAAACATGTGAGCGATTACCTCACATCACATGAAAATAGTCCAGAACACCTCAATTGCATGAAAGCATGGAAGGAACTGTCAGTAAGGTTAAAAAGTGGGAAAACTATTGATAAGCTGGAGATGGCACTTCTGGAGGCTGAGCGGGTGAGATGGAGAGCAGTGCTGACACGTCTCACTGCTATCGTGCAGTCACTGGCAGTTCGAAATTTGGCTCTAAGGGGACACACAGAAACATTATTCACACCATCAAATGGGAATTTTATCAAAGAGGTCGAACTTATGGCCAGGTTTGATCCCATTATGAAAGATCACCTTAACCGTGTCGAATGAAGAACAGCAAGTCACAACAGCTACCTAGGCCATCATGTGCAGAATGAGCTGATTGATTTGTTGAGCAGCAAAATCATATCTGCTATAGTGGATGACATCAAGCAGGCAACGTTTTTTTCAGTAATTCTGGACTGCACCCCAGATATAAGCCACACAGAACAGTTGTCAGTGGTCATTAGAGTGGTGTCACTGATGGAGAAGCCCCATATCAGGGAACATTTTATTGGATTTTTGGAGGCAGAGGAGTCCACAGGCCAGCACTTGGCATCCATGATCCTGACGAGACTTGAGGAGTTGGGAATTCCTTTTGAAGACTGCAGAGGACAGTCATATGACAATGGGGCAAACATAAAAGGCATAAGGGAGTTCAAGCCAGGCTCTTAGAAAAGAATCACCGAGCTCTGTTTGTGCCATGTGGGGCGCATACATTGAATTTAGTTGTGTGTGATGCTGCTAAGGGATCTGTTGATGCTATAAGTTACTTTGGTGTCCTGCAAAAAGCTATACACGTTATTTTCAGCCTCCACCCAAAGATGGGCCATACTGAAGAATCATGTGAGCATCACCTTAAAGATGTGGGCAGAAACAAGGTGAGCGAGCAAGGTCAAGAGCATCAAGCCCATGAGGTACCAGGGAGCCCCCGTGAGAGAGGCTTTAATTGAGGTGAGAGACCACACCAAAGACCCTGCTATAAAGGCTGAAGCCCAGTCTTTGTCTGAGGAGGTGGGGTCGTACTGCTTCAGCATCTGCACGGTTGTTTGGTATGACATGCTATCTGCAATACAGCATGCCAGCAAACTCATGCAGTCTCCTAATATGCATGTGGACCTAGCTGTGAGTCTTTTGAAGAAGACTGAGCGAGATCTCCAGAGCTACAGGGCAAGTGGCTTTGTGACTGCATAGATGGCAGCCAAAGACATTTGTGAAGATATGAATGTGGAGGCTGTTTTAAAACAAAACAAGCTGAGGTCCACAAAGCGCCACTTCTCATATGAATCACATGATGAGCCTTTCAGTGATGCACTTACGAAGCTGGAGGTTGGATTCTTCAATGTTGTCGTTGATGCAGCCATGTCAGCCATCAAGGAGAGATTTTCCACATTGGAAAATGTGGGAAAGAAATTTGGGGTTTTGACAAATTTCCCAAGTCTTGCAGATGAGGAGCTGGCACAGCAATGTGAGGCACTAGGCACCACACTGCACTTTAAGAGGCAGTCTGATTTGGACAGTAGAGAGCTTGTGCAGGAAATTAAGAACTTCCCTGACCTGCCATCAAAGACCATGAGCCTCCTTGAGCTTATCACTTTTATGCATGATAAGGATCTATCGGAGATCTACCCCAACTTTTGGACTGCTCTCTGGATTGCACTTACTCTGAAAGTCACTGTGGCTCAAGCAGAGAGGAGCTTTTCAAAACTAAAGTTGATCAAGTCGTACCTGAGGTCAACCATGTCCCAGGAACGGCGCACTGGCCTTGCCGTCATCGGTATCAATCACTCAATAGGGGAGCAGATTTCATACGATGACATCATTGATGATTTTGCATCAAGGAAGGCCAGAAAGGTCAGGTTTTAGTTTTAGTTTTTTTTTTCCGTTCTTATTGCAATAGTGTAGTAATTAGATTCTCTTTAGTGTGTTTTCACATTTGTGTGATGAAGGAGTTGTGCTATTTTGAATATTTATTCTGTATTTTATTTGTATATTATTCTTAATATTTTATATTATTGTTGCTCTCTGCCCTTGTTAAATTTTTTATATATCTGATTGTATATATTTTGGCACATATGGTGTATATTTATTTAAGTTCTGATAACTTATACTGTCATATTTTGTGCTGAATTGTGTTCATTGTCTTTTGGCAATGTTGGAGGTGGAGATTGTGCACCTTAAAAAGTGTGTTTCCTGTTGTAATTGCAATAGCTAATTAACTGGATTCTCTTAAGTGTGTTTTTCAAATGTTCTAATGAAGGATTTGTGCAATTGAGAAATATAATTTTCTCTTTCACTTATGTTGTTATAATAAAATATAACTGTTTGTGCAGAATTTTGTGGGGTTGTGGGGGGGGCTCGCCCAGGGTGTAATTCAATGTAGAACCGCCACTGTCTCTGACCCTCCCGTAGACAGCAAGAATCCTTACATGATCAAGGCTCAGAAACGTAACAAGGACATCGTTAAAATAATCCATGTGATATCCGTGGTATAAGAATACTTTGTGCGCAAAGAAAACAAAAATAACGACTTTATTCAACAATTCCTCTCCTCCGCGTCACCCTATAGCACCATTTTGGAGAGTATCACATATGTAAACAACATATGCAGCGTATGTACGTGGATATGTTGTTTACATTCAGATCAAAGCATAAACACAGTAAACAGCATATCCGTGCTGCAGACACAGAACAGCATATTTACGTATGTGAAATTCTCCAAAATGGTGCTATAGGGTGACACCGAGGAGACGAATTGTTGAATAAAGTCGTTATTTTTGTTTTCTTTACACACAGAAAGTATTCTCGTACCACTGATGTCACATGGATTATTTTAACGATCTCTTTGCTACGTTTCTAAGCCTTGATTGTGTAAGGATCCTTGCTGTCTATGGGAGGGTCAGAGAGCTCTCGGGATGCATAAAAAATATCTTAATTTGTGTTCCAAAGATGAACGAAGGTCTTACAGGTTTGGAACAACATGGGGGTGAGTAATTAATGACAGAATTTTCATTTTTGGGTGAACTATCCCTTTAAGCTAAAAAGATGCCATTACAACAATATCCTTTTTAATTGTTTCAATACAATTAAATTCAAATAACATTGTATTTTTCATTCACACAAACACTAAACACCATCATGGTAACACACATGATACTGTAATAATGCAATAAATGTTAATTTAACAACTTTAGATGTAAGATAAAACCCTAATGTACACAACTGATGAGAAAAAAATATATAAAAAACATCAAAGAATGAAAAAACATCAGATGTGAAGTGTCATGCAGAGAATTCTGGGAATGGCAATTTACGTTTTTTTCACTGTATGAATATTATGCAACGACTTGTTCTTTTTCACTTCTAAAAACCATAATTTTAACATGTTTTACTGTAAAGTTACATCAAATGTAATTACAGTTATTTGCTGTATATAGTAAGAAAACTTATTGTTAACCAATTAATAGGTTTTTACTATAGCATTTTACAGTTTTTACCATTAAAATTACAATCATTTTTTACAGTGTGTGAGTTTGCTCTTACTGTATATACCAAGATTCTGCCTCTCTCTGTTTCCCAAGTGGTAAAGGTCACATGCATAATAACTGTCTCAGTTCATTTAATGCAAAACCTACAGTCTACTAAACTGTATCCACTTTTACCTTTAACATTTACATTTCATTAGATTGGAACATTTAAATGTATATTTAATATTTATACTCAAAACCTTCAAAATATTTACTCAACCCCAAATGTATTAAAAAGCATGACATTTGAAAATGGCACAATCTCTCCTAAAGTGCAATCAGGCTAATTATGTTGTAACTCCAGCTGAATTATGGATCTGCTGTTTTTAGCCGGTTACGCGCTCCAGAAGTGGGAACCTACAGCGGAGAAGCTTTCCCTATTTCTAACAGCTGCAGATTCAGAGAAAATACTCCAAAGAGCTGTAAATCCAGGCCAGCAGAACAGAAGTTACAAGCTCAGCTAACAGAGCTTATAAATAGCAGCTGCTATCTGACTCAGACATGTAATGCTGCTGTGGATTGACAGTGGAGAAGACCCCGAATTTATGGCACATTGCTTATGAAGCACCAGGATATTGGGAAATGTTCTGCGCCTCTGAGGCTGTTACGCTATGAGTTTTAATGAGGGATTGAGATCTATTTTAGCGTGGGGAATTATCATAATTTTATTCTTGCCCACTGACTCACTGCTGCAGTGGGGTCAAGTAAAGCTGTCCTATATTTATTCGCACTCTTCTACAAAATGCTGCTGACATCAGCAACCATCTTCCTATTTCTAGATGTCCCAATAGATGGTTTTAGGAAAGCAAAGCAGTTATGTATGGCATTTGTACTCCAGGACTCCACTGTGGGTGGCTTTTCTATTTCAAACCAATGTGATTTACTTTCTTCTGTTGAACACAAAAGGAAATATCTTGAAAAACTGTTACTCTTTTTAACACAGTTATAAAAAGGATGCAGAAGCACCATAAAATGATCTTACAACTATCATAATAGCAATCCAAATGACTTGTGTGCTATGTTCTGATGATATACAATAGCTTTGGGTGGTTTACATTATTTACTGATGATATTCAATATTCTCCTCCAATGAGCTGTTTACCAATATGACTTGATCATGGAGTTGAACTTGAGAACCTGATTAGTCTGATTCATGAACAAATCTTTCAGACCAACTTTGAAATGCATCAACTGATTCACTGAAACGATGAAGAATGAATCTTTCATGAATGGACAAACTAATTTTTTTTCGCATGGCTGCCAATTTGCATCTGTTCTTTGCTACTGAATGACTTGGACATATAAATCACATTTCTGATACTTTATGGCGTTTGTCTGATTATTATTTTTTAATGTTACATTTCGGAAGCTGACAGCCCCAGTCATTGTCATTATATTACAAGAAGTGCATATGACATTCTTAAAAAAAAAAAAAAAAACACTTTGTGCTCAACTAAAGAAACTCACATTGAGGGAGAATAAACCCTAACAGAAATTACATTCTATGGGTAAATATCCTTAATCTTGATTTAAAAAAATTTTTTTTTGATCCTTGCAGAAGTCTAAAGTTAAAGGAATTTCTCACAGGATAAGAATGATTACTTCCACAAATCAAGAACAAAACCACCAATCACTTCTATCTAGGAAGCGGATATCGTCCTCTTTTGGAAGACCAAACAAAGTAGTTTCACTTTTACAACGAAAAACACAGAGGCCTAGCATGAGCGAAAGCCCTGGCTTAGCGTGAGCTGAGGCCGGGCAGGAGTGAGCTGAGGCGGCGGGGTCGAGAACGGCGGTCCCAGCAAAGGAGCGGTGAAAACAGTGAAAGCCAATCTGGCGATCCACAGCGCTAAGTTGATGTATTCCCTCAGCGACCAGCACGGATCAGCTCCAGGCATGACGAAGCGGATATCGTCCTCTTTTGGAAGACCAAACAAAGTAGTTTCGCTTTCACAACGAAAAACACAGTGGCCTGGCATGAGCGAAAGCCCCGGCTTAGCGTGAGCTGAGGCCGGGCAAGAGTGAGCTGAGGCGGCGGGGTCGAGAACGGCGGTCCCGGCAAAGGAGCGGTGAAAACGGTGAAAGCCGATCCGGCGATCCACAGCACTAAGTTGATGTATTCCCTCAGCGACCAGCACGGATCAGCTCCAGGCATGACGAAGCGGATATCGTCCTCTTTTGGAAGACCAAACAAAGTAGTTTCGCTTTCACAACGAAAAACACAGTGGCCTGGCATGAGCGAAAGCCCCGGCTTAGCGTGAGCTGAGGCCGGGCAAGAGTGAGCTGAGGCGGCGGGGTCGAGAACGGCGGTCCCGGCGAAGGAGCGGTGAAAACGGTGAAAGCCGATCAGGCGATCCACAGCACTAAGTTGATGTATTCCCTCAGCGACCAGCACGGATCAGCTCCAGGCATGACGAAGCGGATATCGTCCTCTTTTGGAAGACCAAACAAAGTAGTTTCACTTTCAGAACGAAGCACACAGCGTCTTCACGACATGGCGGCAGCGGCAACAACAATACTACAGCGAGAATAAAAGTTACGCCGCCTTTCTTTGCGTGAACATTTGGGCGGCGTTATGCAAATCTTCCCACATAGTGAGGTAGATATGTGGGGGTGTGTTCGAACGAGCCGTTTTAGGTAGGCGTGGCTGGCTCTTAACTTTTATAAAGAAGATCTCTTTGGATTTGAGACTTTAGTCTTTGCAAATTTACAGATCTTCTTTATGCGCCAAGAGCTTGTAACACTCCAAAGAGAAAGGAAAAAATGAAATCGCATCATATGACCCCTTTAATCATTATTCAGTTAATATCAGTAAATACATTCACATAATTACATACTGTATGTAGCTTTCGTTTCTATATTGTGTTTAACTTACGCTAAGGGTAGAAATGTCACATGCAGATAAAAGGCAAGGTCATTTTTAAGAGGACAAGAAGAGGGGGAGAAGGCCAGCGGGTCAGTGACATGCAGGGACTGTGCTGATGGCAAGAGTGAAATTGTGAAAACAAGAGAGCAAATTAACTCTCACTAGAAGTCAGATATATGACGGGCAAAGCAAACATGTCACTTATGGGCACAACTGACAGTGCTTTGAGCAATAAGAGTCTTTCACACACAAACAAATTCAACATTTCACAAGCAGAGGCTGACAGGCTAAAATATGAATAGTTAATTATAACTAGTTATGGTTAATTATTCATATTTCCCCATGAGCTGATTCGCTACAACACATATAAACATATTTTGCACTTGCTTTTCAGAGTGCAGAAGCATTTGAATAAAATAACTCATTTTATCCAAATATATCCTAAATAAACTACCTGAACAGTTCAATTTCATATCCTTGACCTTGATACTCACAGCATTTATAATTGAACAGACTAGATCATCCATCTGATTGACACCACAGCTTTGGGCAGCATGTATAAGGTCAGTATGACTGTGCAGAAACTCATTGTTAATGCTAAGCATCCTCTTCCTCTCTCTCACTCTTCCTCTCAAGGTACATTAGTATTTTGTTCCAGCAGCCCGGATGTCTCAGCTTTAAAATGTTAATAGTCTGGTGTTAACCTTCTCTCTCCGATTTTTTTTCTTAGTGTAGACTGAATAATTTTGATGGGTTTTCAGATAAATACTTTTTTGAGAGTTCCTTCAAAATGACCCTTGAAAAATGAGGTGAGAATGAACTAAAGTGAAAACAGTCCAGAGTTAAATACTGAGTATTGACTTCACTTATATTCGCTGAAGGTTTTGCCAATTTTGGAATAATATTGCAATCAAAAAATGTCAGTTGTCATTGTACAGATGTGTGAAGCTCACACGAAAGTCACTTTCAAACACAGAAGCTTTCTATTGGTTAACACGGTGCATTTGAGTGAGCAACTTGAACTCAAACAAAATCTGAGTGGAGAATATTTTTGCCTTCACATGAATCTCCCAATCGCATGGATTCCTGTTGAAGCGATTGGATTTCACCCACAAAAATTTACAGTGCAATGACGGCATCTTTAAACTCAGAGCTCACATGAAAGATCAATATATTTTCAGTATCACACTTAACACATTCAAGTACTATGGTATTTAAGTTTTACACCAAGGTAAGCACACCATGGTACTACTATGGTACAGTACATGATTAAAAACATGGTACAACATTGTTTTTGGTACTTTTTTAGTGAATGTTAACAAACATGCATTACATTTCTGACTAAATATATAGTCTTACAGTATATAGATTGGTATCTGAATCAATCAATGTCATTCAAGGGTCATTGATTGGCTGTATTTCATACTTTCTGCCTGTGTATGTTGTTTCTCATCTAATTAACACAGGAACTCAGTCTGACGCCAAACACATTGATCCTTATCCTGCTGTGAATCAGTTTTGGGCATGACTGAGCTCCTGAATGCTACATCACATTCAAATCCCCTGCTGTTAGGCAGATTCATACACAGTTAATGTGGATTACATATGGATTACTGTTTTATACTGCATTCTAGAAACCTCATAACAGTGGTGGTCAACCTATTAGGTCCTGTCTCCTGGGGGACCTCAGTTTACCAAGCTGCATAGATAGAGAGTGTAAAGCTAAGAAACGCTTATAATATGTTTATATGGTATAATATGTTTAAATGAATCAGTTTGATAGGGAATTCCATAGCTTCTCAGGGATAATACTGTTCATTACTGCTGGTGTAGGATCAATTTCCACATTGGAAATGGACATTTTATTGAAATTTAATTTCTGTTATAGCATAGCTGAATTTTTAGCTGCCATTATTTCAGTTTTCACTGTCTCACATGAGCCTTTAGAAATCATTCTAATATGCTGATTTGGTGCTCAAGAAACATTTATTATTATTATCAATGTTGAAAACAGATTTGAAAGTAGAAAGAACAGCATTTATTGATTGATTGATTGATTTTTCTTACTCCAAACTATATATAGTTTAGAAAATGTGTGTTTATACATACTCTATAATAACTAGACCCCACACTGTAATGGCTCACAATCAAAGTAAATTACCCAGCGGAAAAAAAAAACACTGGATTTTACCCAATTTCCCAAAAACATTTCATACCGATACTGGCAAAAGAGTGCCAAATCAGGCAGGACCAGCACTGTCTCAGAAATGCCAAAAAAAATTTGTTGTACTGCACAAGTCTGTTTAACCTTAGCTCGAGGGATGTGATTACAAGAGCAGAATGACAAAACTTTTACAGTGATGAAATTCTGAGGTGTTTATAGAAATAAACGTTTCTGAACCTGTGAATATTTTTTATGAGTGTCGTTTTGAGGTGAGTAGGCTTTCTCCTCAGGGTGTGGGAACTGCTCCAAAGGCCAATGTAAGAAAGAATCAAAAGTTTCTTTTTTGTGTACACACAAAGGCACACACATACTCATAGTGATCTTATCGCTTAGAGGCAAACCTTGAATTTACTTTACAAACCACTTTACAACGACATCCAATTGGCAGAATTGCTCAGATTCCATCAATCAGCTGATGGAAACAAGGAACAAATAACCTGGGAAAAGAAGTAAAAGTGAAAGAGAAACGCTGAGAGAAATATGGAGAATTGGATAACTTCTTTGTTCTAATTTCTGCCCATCTCATTAGCTTTGATTGCACTACATTAGGGAATTGCTAATATCCCCAAGTCTGTTTTGTGATCAAAAAGGCCTACTACTGCATCTTGCATATCTAAACATAATCAATAATGCGCTCACTGCTGACCTGGGGTGTGTTTCCGGTAGAATGATGTAACTTGGTGCTTAAAGGAACAGTTCACTCAAAAAATTAAAATCTGTTATCATTTACTCACCCTCAAGTTGTTCCAAACCTGTATGAGTTTCTTCCTTCTGCTGAACACAAAATAAGACATTTTGAAGAATAACGGCTGAAGGTCCCCATTGACTATGTAAAAAAAAAAAAGTTGGCTACTGTCAATAGCTGTTAACAACAATCTTCAAAATATATTTTTTTGTGCTCAATAGAAGAAAGAAACTCATACAGGTTAAATATGAGGGTGAGTAAATTATAGAATTACCATTTTTGGGTGAACTATTCCTTTAACCACTTAAGTACCTTGCAACTTTAGACTAGCTACAGTATCACGACTGTTTCCCGAAACAGTAAAATGGTCTCACATCCGTCATTTTTATACTGCATTGGTTATAGGACTTTTGACAACGCCATCATGCTCAGGTGCTGGAGTAACAGTTAATTAATAGATTCAATATTGCAATTAATGTTAGATTTTTATAGTTCATTTTCATGAACAACAGAAAGCTGTTAATAAAAAAAATTAAATAAATATACATTAACATGCAGTATGTAATTAGTGTACGCTTTACTCTAGCATACATTCATTCAGTGGCTTTCTCCACAACAAGATTCTGCTGTAACGAACATGCATTCTGAGCACTTTTTTGTTTTATTTGATATTTTCATTCATTGTGGTTTCCCTATTACATCATAAATGCACAGGCATACTCTTCAAAAATGGTGCTGATTGTTAACACTAAATTATACAGAATGAAATGTATATATCAATTTAAATGGAATGAATACAGAATTTACCGCATTTTAGCTTGTGCATTGTGCCCAAGAAAATTAAATATTGTCTGCATGTCAAACAAATGAGAAACTATCCTTCTAACCACAGGTTGAGATCTGTATTTCCAACTACACAAATTTGTGATGCTGTTTGCGAATGTTCATAAAAATTATGGTTTCACAACACACAGAATCATTGAACTTACAATTGAATGTAGTTGGCTTACCACGTCTACACATACACATTCATTCCACCAAGAAAACCAAGAGACTACAGAACCTTCATTTCAATGCCAGTAAATTACATTTTCTCTTGATTAAGAGAAATTACGTGAGAACTTCTTTTTGAGGGTGTATGTTTTTAATAACATGCTCTACTAGCTCGTCTGATCTGCTCTGCAGAGTCATGGAGAATTGTGAGAAGCTGTCGGTGTGTTGAGGTTTTCTCCCGCTTTGCCTAATGTAATTTGGCAGGATCCGCGGTGGGCAGCCATCTCGGAGCGTGCTCCCTGCCTAAACATTGGTGTAGCACCACCCGATTTGTGCACTTGTGGCATTATGGGAGATAGCCAGTTGGCAGCATGCTGACCTTTGCATGAGACGGCTTCCTGGGCGGCTGCTCTCAATTTTGCTCATACAAAAATTCTCCCAGACAACTACCTCTGACAACTCCAACTATCATATTCATCCAAATAATCTATTCCTGTAACATTGACTCTGCTGGCGTATGATAATTCATATGTAGTTCCACATCTACTTGCTTGAATTTGAAGCATAAACTGCATGTGACAAACTGCTAATGAATAATTTCTGCAGCTGCCAAATTAAAGAATTGAAAAATCTTCTAGTTACCTACACAATGGATACAAACCCAGTTGATGCTGGGTAATATATTTTCAAAAAAACAAAACAACAACTATCAGATCATTTAATTGATCAATTTAGGACAGTATTTATTTGACACAGAAACATATAGACAGATTTATATAAGACTATAGTTTATTGTTAAATAAGGCTGTGAGGTGAGTTTCCTCCTGTGTTCTCCAAACAAACCCACACAGTCTCTCTGCTACACACTTAACCTGCCTCTTTCTATATTTAACTCATTATGTTCCTTCTCTACAATAGTCAGATATACTCCTCTCTTTCTCTATTGTTTGATTGGAAAAATCGGAGTTATATAAAAGATTCTTAACTTGTTGAGGAGGCAGATGTGACAGCACTATCACCTCGACCTGTCTGGTGTGCTCTGTGATAAATACAGATGTGACAGCATATGAGCCATCAGTTTGTCTCACAGAGCTGTGATATGACTAACATGCACTTTATGTTCTTGAAAAATGATATTTGGACATTCTAGCACTGAAAAACCTTTGCTGTTCTCAGTCAAATACAATCTGCATGTTTTTGCTATTCACATTTGAATTCAGGTTAAATTGAGCAATTTTCTGTTGGTCATCTAAGTGACAAAAGGGGACCGATTTTCTTGAAATCACTTTACACAAAATAGCTTTATTAAAAGAAATGCAATTATAAAGTGAAGAGCTTTTGACTCAAAATCATTTACATTCTGTAGTGGATTTTGTTTTTACAGTACAGGATGTTTTAGATCAGTGATTCTTAAATGGTTTCACTTCAGGACACAGATGATTTACATCAGGGTGACCCAATATAGTAATGAAATTGTTTATCATATGCAGAAGTGTTTTTTTGAAAACGAATGTATTATTCTGCTAATTTCATTAAAAAAAATGAATGACAAGTTACATGATGAGCATGTCACTAATTTATTTACTCAACTGATGTGTTAAAGGGGGTCATGAACTGCCTTTGTTTTTTTTGTTTTTTTTTTACTGTTCTCTGAGGTCCACTTACAATGTTATCAAGATTTTTACATCAATAAACATACTAATTTAGAAGTAATAGGCTATTTTCTGTCCTGTTTTTGCCAGTCTTGTCATTTACCTATTACATGCTCAAATCAGTGGGTGGGACTAAACAGGCATGATGTTGATCTTCTTCTGCTGAGATGATGTTTAGCCACACTATTATGTCATAAAATGGCACATTCCAGAACCTGTCATTTTGGCTTCAATATAAGTTGTTTTAAGACTAACGAGAAAGTTTTGAGTTCTGAAACTTACAGAATGTTTTTATAGCACATTTGATTTCTTAGTTCATGACCCCCTAGTAAAAAAAAATAAATATATATATATTTAAAATACATTTATTTCATACTAAGTATAGTTCAAATCAATTAACATATTTACTGACAGATAACTCGAGACTTACTGATATAAAATTTTTAATTAAACTTAATTTGGCGTACTACTTGTGCACAATGCACATTTCTTAATATTAAGCCTAAAATGTGTTTTAATGTCACTTTTGATGAGGATTGTATGATCTTTGAATAATATCAGTCTTTAAATGCTAAATATTTAAAGTGTACCAGAAGTATACTTGCAGTAGTTCCACTTTAGCACAATGAAATATACTTCAGTATATCTTTAATTGGACTTCAGCACTACTTCCGCACAATTAAAGTGCATTAATTACAAAATTAGTTGTTCCAATTGAGCAGACTTTAAGTATACCAGTTTAGTATACTAAAAGTACAATTTCAGGGTATTTTATTAAGTACATAAATATGTAAATATATTTGTAGTATATTTAGCATAAATTAAATGTATTGCAAATGCATTTAAGTATATTTATTTTTCACTAGGGCTCTTTAAAAAACAGTTTTTCACCAAACAAAATAATTTCTTCTCAATTATTTCTTGTTCACCTTTCTGCAGGATAGTTTATTTGTTTATCATCAATAAATGAGCCTGCAACATAGTAAACTGAAACCACTGAGTTTAAAGAGCAAAAACAGAAGTTATTTTACAAAAATCATCAAATTGCAACAAAGCGGAAGGGCACACACTATCCTCCGATCACCTGCGAGCTAGTTATAGAGATGGAAAAGGAGAATAAAACAAGACAGGAGCACTAAGGGGGAGCTTTAATATAGCCACATATTTATAATAAAATAAACTTGAACCATTAGTATAACTGCTTAATGCATTAGTATTAATGATTAATGCATTATAAAAATACTTTACAAATTGGTCCCTTTACTCCCCTGCACCGTTCACCTTCTCCCATGTTTCCTCCATCTCTGTACATCAATGTTGGTGGCCTTGTTTGTCTATTTGCATCTACTAACATCACATGTCTGCAAATTAAACGTAATTTTACTCCAATAAGGGGGAGAAGGGGGCGCGATGTGCGATGACGAATAACCCTACAGCACATTAATTATTGCACTGATTGGCTTTTACTTGTGAGCAGACAGTGTCAACAATATATTGGAAACAAATATCGACCATAAATGTAAAGAAACTAAGTTGCTTGTCAGGTTTTTCTTAACAAGCAACCATATTTTTCAAAATAAGCCCCAAAAAAAACGCAACCTGCGACCCGTGATTTTTTCAATGCAACTTTGCAAAAAAGAAGCCCAAAGTTGCGTAAAATTTGAGGACTTGGCAACTGTGGTTACATTACTAAGCTCATCACGGATTCGTTTACTCAGATGGGGCCTCATTTATAAAATGTGCATACGCACAGATTTGATGTTAGAGTGTGCATACGCTAAAATCCACTGCAACTTTTATATTTATAAAAACGGTCTTTGACGTGGAAAAGTACTTACCGCCACGACAGGGTCTGAGCAGGCGTACACACTTTTCCTTGTGGCAAAGTCGGAGTACTGCAGCTATTTGAACATCTAATCTGCAATAATAATAAAAGCGGTGTATGTGCAAGCACCGAATTCATCATGAACAACAAAGATGCAGTGTAAGAGATTAATTGTGCAGTGTAGTCAAATTTTTTATTAACGGGAGTTTTTTGCGAGCTTACCTTTTTAGTAGCCTAATGTTGAGAGTTCTTTACTCGCTTTCTGTACACAGTTTATTCCATGTTTTTTTATTATTATTTTACAAGAGAACTTGCGAAGTCTTGATTTACTACTAATGCGTAAAATAGAAGAAATAAAATGCATAAACATTTTTCTGACTGTTTTGTCTGTGTAGCTATAAGACTAGGCCTATGTCGTGCAATAACGGTTTTTAATAGCCTATATATCATATTCAATAACATTGTTAAAGGGGTCATATGATGCGATTTCAATTTTTCCTTTCTCTTTGGAGTGTTACAAGCTCTTGGTGCATAAAGAAGATCTGTAAAGTTGCAAAGACTAAAGTCTCAAATCCAAAGAGATTCTTTATAAAAGTTAAGAGTCAGCCACGCCTACCTAAAACGGCTCATTCTAACACGCCCCCACATATCTACGTCACGATGTGGGAAGATTTGAATAACGCCGCCCAAATGTTCACGCAAAGAAAGAAGGTGTAACTTTTATTCTCGCTGTAGTATTGTTGCCGCCGCCGCGATGTCGTGAAGGCACGGTGTGATTCGTTGTGAAAGCGAAACTACTTTGTTTGGCCTTCCAAAAGAGGACGATATCGCTTCGTTCTGTCTAGAGCTGATCCGTGCTGGTCGCTGAGGAAATACATCAACAGCGCTGTGGATCACCGGATCGGCTTTCACCGTGGATGAAGCGAAGTCCAGCCCAGGGTCATCATGTGGTTGCCGCAAGCCCTCCGGACGCTCCTTCGTCGAATCCGCCGGCCGCGCCGTTCTCAAGCCCACCGGCCTCCGCTCACTTCAGGCCGCCGTGTGTGACTCTGTGTTTCGTTGTGAAAGCGAAAATACTTTGTTTGGCCTTCCAAAAATGGACACGACTAGAAATTTCTCCGATCACAAATGCAGACATGGTTTTATGTTTACGCGGCGCGATGCAACGCAATGCGTAAAAAGACAGTATAAGTTATTATAATTCATAATTATGTCCTTACTGGATGCAACGAATGCCTCGTTTATAATGGGTTTTCATGTTTTTGAATCATCGCTCCGGCCTGACAGGGCATCATCACAGTATGGTAAGGGGCGTAACATTTCTGTCACACGCTTGAGGTATTCGGCCAATCATAACGCACTGGGTAGCTGGCTAATCACAGCACACCTTGCTTTTCAGACCGATGAGCTTTGTAAAAATCGACGCGTTTCAGAAAGGCGGGGCATAGAGGAGAAACAATAATGTACAGTATGTGGAAAATAATGTGTTTTTTGAACCTTAAACCGCATAAACACATTTCATTACACCAAATACACAAAATAATGTTCTTTTTAGCAACATCATATGACCCCTTTAACTGTTTTTATTTATAACATCTGCTGCTTTGCTTCTGTGAAAATGAATAGAGACATCAGCCTTAAACTTTGTTTTTGTCATTTACATCAGTTATATTTGTATAAAATACACTATATATTTTTGTGTCAGTACATTAATGGCACATTTGAGCAGCATTAGTAAACTGTGTAGCCTAAATATAAAGAAATGCCAAATCACATGCAGGTTTTTTCAGACCGGAGACCATAATAGTGTAATAATTTATTTTATTAGGAAAGGAAATTCCAATTTTTCTTTCAATAATGTTTTTTTTAAGTTTTGCAAAAATTTCGTGATATTAAACTTTTTATTAGTTGTCATAGCAAGTGATTTTAAAAGTAGGATGTCTCACTTTTTATAAGATGACTGGAAATTTTACTTCGAAGTTTATTCTTACATTTGGAAATCTAATTGTTTTCTAATTACTATTATTATTATTATTAGATACTACTAGAAGTAGTAATTTTGATAATAGTCCATTGAAAAAAATATAACAACACACACAGTTTGTCCACAGAATAATTACACATTATTAAATAAAAAGCGTCCCCGCACGAACCTCTACCTCCGCCAGCAGGACCTCAATTTCAGACTTTTTTTTTTGTGCTGGTCATACTCAAGCATAGAAATTCGGATACTGGAGTGTGCTCTTTTATATGGTAATGATATTAATTAGGGGGCGTTTACAAGGCGGAGATCCGACACCAGTCAGCTGTGCACAATTTCAAGTTCATTTGCAATGTATAAATGTCACATCTGGAAGAGAGGCACATGTTTTTGTGCGAACGTTCGTTTTCTCTGAATCGCACATACGCACTTTTGAGAAATTATCTTTTTTATCAAATTTAGGACGGTATATACGCAACATTTTATAAATGAGGTCCCTGATTCGTTAAAAAACAGAGTTGTTCAGTGAACAAAATAATACATTCTAAATTAAACGTTCACCAATTTGTTTACCTAAAAGATTCATTCAGATTTGTGCACTAATTTGTTTAGTGACCCACTATTCAGGACAAGTTACATTATGAGTGAGTCTCTCTGATTAATTCACTCAACTGATGTGTTAAAAACAGATCATCCCTTTATATTTTTATGAAAATGAGTGTGCATACAACTCTACCAAGCAGCAATGTTTTTCCCATTGTCTGTGACAGAATTAAAAAAAAAGCCTGCCACGCACCAGTTGTGAGCATACATGCTAGTTTTATTTTTGGCTCTGTCACTTTTTTATTGACAGACAGGTGGGAGAGAGAGAAAGAAGAACGGGATCATGACCAGACACAGGCTGGATTCAAACCTGCATCTCCATGAGCAACGCATTCCGAGCTATTTATCTTTCTGGATATTGTTATATTTAGTAACATGCATACACGGTAGTGCTCATATTTTAAAAGACACACACAGGCATATGGAGTCCCTGTAGCGTTGGCCTGCTTCACTCTGAAAGCTGAGTCTGCCTTTTGTCGTCTCGGAGGTACTGAAGCTGACTGGCCCACTCTGGTTACTGGAGTTCAGCTTTTGTAATTGTGTTCATATATACCACTGTTCAAGTCCCAGTCCTCCTTTCCCAGACATCAAGAACCAGATTGTATGTGTGTGTGTGTGTGTGTGTGTGTGTGTGTGTGTGTGTGTGTGAGAGGGAGAAAACGAGAGAGAGCGAGAGGGGTGTCATGATTAATGAACTGGTACTGAAGCTGACTGGCCCACTCTGGTTACTGGAGTTCAGCTTTTGTAATTGTGTTCATATATACCACTGTTCAAGTCCCAGTCCTCCTTTCCCAGACATCAAGAACCAGATTGTATGTGTGTGTGTGTGTGTGTGTGTGTGTGTGTGTGTGTGTGTGTGTGTGTTTGTGAAAGAGGGAAAATGCTAGAGAGAGTCAGCGTGGTGTCATGATTAATGAACTGTTAAACAGAAACAAACTCTGCAAAAACTGTCTCTGCTTCTATCTGCTGATTTACTGCACCAAAAACATACAGCATATGGAAATATCTTTTTTTGATATAATGTAATACTCACCCAGGCCGAGGCATGATACTCTCAATCCAGATTTCCCAAGGTTCCTAGACAGACAAGAGAGAGAGGAGGGAGAGAAAATAAAACATTTATATTAGATTTGACATTGGTGTCCTTCTGGTTCAGGCTTCATGGAGCTAAACAGTATTTCTCAATGTAGATTTTAGCTGAAATATATAACATACACAAATGCAAATATATCAACATAAGTGTGTCTCTTTCAGGTTTAATGGTATTGTCTGAGAAAATTCATTAGTTGTTATCCAGTTAATCTAGAGGTGCGTGAGATGAAGCTGAACAATGAAAACCAGTAAACTACCTTTGCTGGCAGGTTAATTATTATTTTAGCATTGAGACATATTATAGTTTTTATCTATTTTATATATATACTTTCATGCTAACCATTTTCATTTCAATTTTAAAGCTTAAGTAATTTTTAGTGCTGTCAAACGATTAATCGCATCCAAAATAAAAGTTTTTGTTTACATAACATATATGAGTGTACCGTTTATATGTATTATGTATATATAAATACACACAAATGCATGTATATATTTAAGAAAAAGTGTTATCTTTATACATAAAAATATGTATATATATGAAATATAAATTATATGAATATAAATGTATACATGCAAATATTTTAAAAATATATACTGTATATGTGTGTATTTATATATACATGATAAATATACACAGTACATAAAGTGTTAGCGTTAGTTCTTGACGTGAGTCAAGCTTGCATCAGCTGATTCTCAGCTGATCACATCTGATTAAATACATGATCAACTGGCTGAGATCAAGCTATGTTCATTTAATAATAAAAAATAAATAAAAAATAAAAAAATCACTTCGGTGGTAATTGGAAGGTTAAGACTGAGCACTCAAATGAACACAAGGGATTTAAATATAGTCCAATTATTCTAAGCAAGTGCAAGCAGCGCTTTAAATAAAAAAAATATATATATATTATAATAATAAAAAAATACACGTAACTACAGTCGTTTTCCTCTGGTTCCGCACTTGCTGAGCTTGGGGTGATGCTTCCCCCGTAAATATATTACTTAGCAACATTTCCTGCTAAGTTTCTTATTTCATTCTCATTGTTTAATGCTGACAAATATGCTATTGTCAAATATTGCTCGTTGTTTAAGGCTAGTTGTTCAGTAACATGTTGGTTTGCTAGGCACGCTGTTGCTTTAGGCTTATTGGTTGTATTTTGACACACTGGTAACATTAACGTTACCCAGTTAAACTTACCACAGCTGAGGCTTGTTTTTAAATCTGTTTAAGACTGTCTGATATGAAACAGGCTTGCTGCTTAAGGCTCATCTAGTATTGAGGATGCTGTTTCATTAAACACATCCTATATGTATGATTATTTCCATCAAGCTGTGTTTCAGTCCATGATATGCTGTTGCTTAAAGCTATACAGTGTATCAGTAATGTGCTTGATACTTAACTTGCAGTATGTAGATTTTGCTACTAAAGGTGTTATTAATGCTAACAATTATCTGGATAGGGCAACATTCTGTTGCCTAAACTTCGGTATTGATCATATACTGTACTGCATTAAAGGGGCATGCTGCTCTTCTCAGCTGCTTATTAAAGAAGAGCACCCCTTCACTGCTTCTCTTCTTAAAGGGCATGCTGCCCCAGTCTATGCTATTTCAGAAGGTCTTCACTTTAAAGCTATTAGGGTATTGGGATTTTGCTTGCTTGTTAGGGCTTATCTAGTGTTCAGTATCATGTTTGTCGCTAGACTTGCTTGTTGCTTTAAGCTATTGGTTGTGTAGCATCTGGACCAATCAGACACACCATTTTTCATTTGATTTAACAAATCAATTATTCATTAGATTAACAAATAATCACAGACCCCTCACCCAATAAACATGCTGGGTGCCAGGATGTCTGCGAACGAACAGGCCTCTGATTCCATGGCAACCAATGCTGATATCACTGGTTTTATTGCCCAAAGGAATGTGGGTAGAGAAACTCACTACATTTTCCATAGGAAAGACACAATGCACAGTAAAAATGGACTCTTCTCTAATTAATTCATAGGAAAACCTTTCTTTGAATGAACACACATATCCTTCAGATCATTGTGTATGTTGTTACTGTCCTTGTATATTGTCTTTTCTATTGTATACTGTTTTATGCAGGCTTATGATGGAACCACTCGTTCCAGTCATCTTACCTATATGTGATCCTACCGTGTTTAGTATCTATGAATTCGTCTTCTGATGATCTAAACGAGAGTGTATATTATATGTTGGTACATAGGCAATATATTAGTGTTCT
>NW_015506265.1:246809-266661 GCF_001515645.1 Sinocyclocheilus grahami | reverse complement strand
TTCCTGTCATCTTACCTATATGTAATCTTACCATGTTTAGTATCTATGAATTCGTCTTCTGATGATCTAAACGAGCGTGTATATTATATGTTGGTACATAGGCAATATATTAGTGTTTCTGAGAATCTTTAGTAATTTCGATTCAAGTTCCATATGCAAATTACCATGCTTTCACACAAAGGGTCATAAAACTCCCCAGTATTTCCAAACTCCCACTTGGAATTTCAACCTTTCTCATTGGGCAAGCTCATCCTGAGAGGCGTGAATCTTGTCAGGCCTTAAAGGCCTCACATCAGTGACCCGCCTCCAGTCTGTGGTTCTGTTAGATTCTGAGAAGATGTGAGCTACAACGCTCCTAAGGACACCCTAAGATTGCGCCAGGCCTGGACTTTCCATTCACAAAGATCATCTGACTCAAACTGGTTCTTTTCCATCAACCAACTTCAGCAAAGATCAACTTGAGCCTTCAGATTGCATAGGGACTCTATGTCAGACAGACAAGACGTGCAAGTATCATACTTAGTCTTTTTAATTGATACTTTAAGTATAATTTGCACCTTTTTACAAAGGTGTGTTTGAACTAAGAATCTGATGTTTCCTTCAGGCTGTAGATCTGCTGAATATCCAATGGTCCCATAGCTTCATGCTTTATTTCTCTTCTCTTTACTGCCTAAGCTTTAATCCTGTTCCTATACCAACTGTATGCGTGTGTGTGTGTGTGTGTGTATGTGTAGGTGTATGTTAGACTAGTTTAAGTGTTTATGTAGTTAATAAACTCTTACTTGTATCACACCTGAGGTTGTTCATTGTTTGCTCATAATCGTAGTCCCTAATCATGCAGATTTCTGCTACATGCTATGACATGAGTAGTATTGTACAGTAAGGAAGTTATTTCCCTTAACCAGGAAATTAACGTTCTTAGAATTGACAGACAGTTGACCTTGAGAGGTCAAGTAAATACTTACAGCGGATCTAAATATTTATAATTAATTATAACTAGTTATGATTAATTATTCATTTTCCCCTTTGAGCTGATTCACTACAGAATGGTGGAGGACGCGAGGCATGATAAAACCAAAGGTTATGAGCTTAAACAATGTCAACCTAAAAGTGTGTGCTTGATAGTCCAGTATAATTAGATTGAAGCAATTCATCTACACTTTGACTGCATATATACAAGCCTAGCAACCTGGTGGTCATTACTGTGTTTCACTCGCTGAGTGAAACTAAAGGTGTAATACTGTACGTCAGTATTCATGTGTGAGGCACACATAACTACATATATGCTTAAACCGGCTTTAACTTTTACAGTAAACCTGTTTTGTTATTCTTTAAACAAGTGCAAGAAGTTTATTGTTAAATTAGAGAAGCACTCACAGAAGTGCTTATTTAATACAACAACTCTTGAAGGACTGAAAGCACCACATTTTAAAACTGTGGGCAGCTTCTTTGAAATAGGCAGACACTAAACTGCTTGAATTGCACTGGCATGCATTGGTTACCATGACAACATCTTGTCACAGGAAGCGCTAACTCCACATAGCACACGCGTCACCAGGGCTGCGTTCAGCCCCGACAAAAACGGTGCAAAACATTTTTTAAACGGAAACGGTGGTGCATTGAACATACTGTTCTGATGACGCAAGAGTTGCAACTATGGCAGCTGAGAAGGCAATTCTGTGTGTTATTTTTGAAGAATTTTCGGAGCCTGATGAAATCGGTATAATATACATGTTTAATACTGCAATATACGCTAGTATTTTTATGTTACATTAATCAGTATTTAGCACACCTTCCTAAGGAAAGGATATGGACCAGAAGACATTGCAATTACTAAATGATATTTAGACAGACTTAAAGATGTTCCAGATCTAAACTTATGCCCTTATTATTTCAGTTATTTTGCCTTTAATGTAAATAAACATGTGCAAACAATATACTTGCTCTTGTGAATTTATTTTGATGTTAATTACATTGTGCCAGCTGTCTCTTTAATACCGTGTGGTTTATATACATGTTGCTGCTGATTGGGCTGACATGTTTGACACACCCACCAAACAAGAGAAAACGTATCTCAAAAACCCGTTGCACACCGTTTCCAGGAAACACGTCGTTCAAACCAGAAACCGTAGCAAAACGGTGCACACCGGTTTGAGCTTGAACTTGCCCCTGGTGATGCCATGTTGTAAAAAAACCACCTTAAGTGGCTAAGCTAACACGACTTAGCATAGGTTCATCTTAGGCTAAGCTACCAAATAGCTTTAACAATTAGGGGTTAGCACCCCTTTACTTGAAGTTTTTAAATACAGCATGTGTATGCAGTGTGAAGTAATTTGAATTTAACCTAATCCCTGGTTTCTGATTTTTCTATGTTTCCCCATCTTCAATTCGTCTCAGCGAATGTAACAATCTTAGATGTATCCTTCCTGAATGCTATTGCTCAGTTACTAGTTAATTAAATCTAAATTTAATTAAATTTTAACTGTCTATCTAGAGAAGAATTATTAAGTTATTTTGTGTTTTTAGTAAAACAGTGAATAACACGCTATGGAGGGCGGGGCACACATATGGTACGGTCTTGGCATGGGAGCTGAACACGCAGCAGCTGTGACCAACCATGGTGTGTTGCCCAACACAAAGCTTACAGTTAATCACTAGTGCTACTGATTGTTCCTAATACCAGATTGATTACCCTATTTTAATAATAGCAATCAGCTAATTTTAAATCCATTTACATTTTATACCCCTTTTTGCTCCCCTTTGATTTGATGTTCTCTCTGAACCTCAAAAAGAACCAGAGACACTTTTATTTTTGATTTGTTTATTTTGAACATGTGCTCTAATTTTATGACCCTGTTACACAAGTCATCTAGACAAATACTAGGGCACAACTCTAGTCCTGAGCACCAAGTAATAAGTATAATCTGAATAGGAATGCTCTCCTTTTCCTTTTCCTTTTCTCTCTTCTACTTCACTTCTTCAGAGATTGAGTCTACTAACTGCCCAGAATGCAGAACAGAGAGGGCTGGCCAGGCGTTGTGAGGAACACCCTTCTACCCAGGGCTGCCGACAACCTACTGCACCAGAGCCGAAAGCAACTGGACACCGAGGGAAGAGTACCACTGACTCATGACTCAAGCGAGAGTTATGACTACAAAGAGCTCACCAAGATCATCATCTTCCTGGCCAACAACCTCAAGGGTCTGAAACAGGAGGTAAATGATCTAAAGCAACAGATCACGGCGGTATCCCAAAAGGACCCCAGCAGAATAGAGTTACAGGAGGAAATCAATAGACTTCAAAAGGCTCTGACAGCTGCTGAACAACAAGAGCACCTAGAAAAGGTAGCCAGAAAGGACCTGGAAAGGAAACTTTCCCACACAAAATTACTATTAAAGCAGCAAATTCTGAGCTCTTAGACAAAGTTGCCAGAATTGAGACTCTGATCCAGCAGCTGAACAACACTCAAGACAAACTTGACATGGTTTAAAGAGAACTCAGGTACTCTTATAAGCTGCAGAAGGAAACACAGTGGGAGAGACACCCTACTCCTGCACACTCACTCAGCAGTGCAAACTCCCTCAGGTGCACCAAGCTACGAAGGGGGGAGCCAGCACTTTCTGCTTAACAACTCAGCAGACAGAACCATAATACCTCCAGCAACCACAGAGAGGTGGGGGTCCCTTCCAAGCATCCCTGCATGATGTGACCCCCAAAGACCTTGACAAGCTAGCCAAAAAATCCCAGCATTCACATGGCCAGGAAAATAATAGTTTTCCTACTTTATGCAGCACTAGCACTAATTTAGAACGGTGGCGTCGTTTTAAACATTGCTTGCAAGCAGACCCAGTAATCAATCTTATGTGTCTGTCTCATAAGTTTAGTAACTTCTTTTACATGCGCATACCAGTTTCTGATCAAAATCAGATAAAACTATAGCTTGAATGTGCCTTCCTACAAGCAGTAGAAAGTTTTCAGTGCTATAATGTGTTTAAATCGTACGATAAGAAACTAACCTGATTTTAGCGAAGAAATCCTAATTTCTGTTGTTAGTAGAGGGTACGCCTTTTCTGACGAAGAAATCTCAGATTAGCAGCCCATATAAATGGTACCAGAATAAATCAGTCTGATCTTGGGCGAAGAAATCCCCTTTTTCAGCACTGTGTAGGTGATCTGAGCGATGCTCCTCATTTCACTGATTTAAGGCCTTATTATGTGTTACGTATCATTGTATTCATATCGATCCGCTCATGTGAAACATTTACGTCAAATTAATGGTGTTATTCTACCGTAGCTAACTATGAATTCACCATTGCCTGTGAAGTGAATGTGCTGTTTTGATTTGTGAATGAAGTTGTATGGGACATGTCATAACTGACTGTTATGCCCCGCATGAGTTTCCATGCATGTTCACAGCAGTGCAAGTTCTGCTTCACTTGCACCTGATGTGAGCTTGCATTGGTCTCCTAGCAACACGTGACCCCGGACCCTTGTCTCATTGGACAAGCTCATCTGAGAGGCGTGAATCTTGTCAGGCCTTAAAGGCCTCACATCACTGACCCGCCTCCAGTCTGTGGTTCTGTTAGATTCTGAGAAGATGTGAGCGACAACGCTCCTAAGGACACCCTAAGTTTGCGCCAGGCCTCGGGCCTTGACTTTCCATTCACGAAGATCATCTAACTCAAACTGGTTCTTTTCCATCAACCAACTTTAGCAAAGATCAACTTGAGCCTTCAGATTGCATCGGGACTCTCTGTCAGACAGACAAGACGTGAAAGTATCAAACTTAATCTTATTAATTGATACATTAAGTATCATTTGCACCTTTTTACAAAGGTGTGTTTGAACTAAGAATCTGATGTTTCCTTCAGGCTGCCGATCTGCTGAATATCCAATGGTCCCATAGATTCATGCTTTATTTCTTTTCTCTTTACTGCCTAAGCTTTAATCCTGTTCCTATACCAACTGTATGCGTGTGTGTGTGTATGTGTAGGTGTATGTTAGACTAGTTTAAGTGTTTATGTAGTTAATAAAGTCTTACTTGTATCACACCTGAGGTTATTCATTGTTTGCTCATAATCGTAGTCCCTAATCATGTAGATTTCTGCTACATGCTAGTACATGAGTAGTATTGTACAGTAAGAAAGTTATTTCCCTTAACCAGGAAATTAACGTTCTTAGAATTGATAGACAGTTGACACTGAGAGGTCAAGTAAATACTTTGTGGATCTAAATATTTATAATTAATTATAACTAGTTATGATTAATTATTCATATTTCCCCTTTGAGCTGATTCGTTACAGTTGTTACGGCAAGTGCTGGTACTTGGTTAAACTTGCAACAGCAAGAAGCTAATGTTTAAGCTGTTGTTTAGGCCATCCGATTGTTCTTGAAATATGCTTGCTGCTTATGGCTCATCTAGTATTGGGAATGTTATTTCCTTAAAGGGGTCATATGATGCTTTTTTAAAGATCATTATTTTGTGTATTTGGTGTAACTGAATATGTTGACATGCTTTAATGTTCAAAAAACACATTATTTTTCAAATACTGTACATTATTGTAAGTCCTCTATGCCCCGCCTCTCTCAAACGCTTCGTTTTCTACAAAGTCCCTCCTTCCGACAAGCGCAGTCTGCTCTGATTGGCCAGCTGACCCAGTGCATTGTGATTGACCGAACACCACAAGCACTCGTCGGAAATGTAACGCCCCTTACCATAATCGCAAGCTTCATCTTTCAAAATAAATGTAAAGACTGTTCCCCTTTCGGGCTCTGAGTCGCGTGACAGACACAGTGATGAAGCTGGTATGTGTTTGCAGTACACAAGCCACGGTTAAGACAGCTGACTCCACTGTGATGTGACCCCCTCTCTCTCGCTCTCTCTCGCGCTCTCGCTCTCTCTCTCGCTCACTCTCTCGCGCTCTCTCTCTCACTCGCTCACGCGCACACACACACGATGCGCAAAACTCCGCATTTGAACAGTCAATAGCAAATACTAAAACTAATAACAAAACAGTAGCTGATTCAGAAGCACCAGATTGTCATAGCAATAGATTGTCATAACAAAGCAAAGAATGACCTCCTCTCCTAGGTTCACGAAACGGTCGTCCATAAAATGCATTGCTGTTCTGTTGTAAGTAATCTTAAAGATTCCTAAATGCATCTACTTTCGGAAGGCCAAATAAAGTGCTATTTAGTGTATTGGTAAGGATTTTTGTCTATGCTCACGGGGATTGTCAGATTGAGGACACGTAACACAACAAGCACAATGTCAAAGGGAGATGGCCAGCCTGTAAACTGATGAGTTGATTTGAGTTATTATATGCTGTTGTTATAGACTTTGACGATTATTATACAGCATCAGATCTGAGAGATTATTGACCGAATTAATAAGGTTTATTGAAGAAGCACTCTCGTGAGTAACGTGTTGGGGTGTTTGTTTTCAGTCATGTGGTCAAGGGTTCAGGGGTGAAACGGGTGAAGTAACTAGTGTTGTTTTTGGCGGCCTGTTTTAATTTTAGTTTTAGTCTAGTCTTTGTGTGAAGCTGTCATTTTAGTTTTTATTAGTTTTAGTCACGTTCATACTCTTTTTAGTCTAGTCAAGTTTTAGTCAACTAAAAGTCTGAGCATTTTAGTCTTATTTTAGTCAGAATTATCCATGACTATTTTCGCCTAGTTTTAGTCAACGAAAACTGATGACATTTAGTCTAGTTTTAGTCAATAAAAATTGTATTTTAGTCTCTTTTTAGAAATGCAATTCTATTTAACCCAGTCAATATAATATAAGTACCTAGTAGAATAGACAGAACCAAAACATTATTTTAGCCAAACCCATTTCAAACAAGGACGTCACACCACGGGAAAGTAAATCCTGAGCGGTGAACTAATTTTCGGCAGCCGGAATTTCAGTGCATCTCTAATTATTGGCGACATTAGAAATGGATATTATATAATAGATGCTTTTTTGAACATTTTAGCAATGTAAAAATATTAAAAAAATATTTTTTTACACTGCACATTAGAAACACTGTTCTAAATAATGCCACGAGTGGGGTTTGAGGAAGTGACGTCGCCTGCGTCTGCGCAGTGCGACCTGATGCAGCCCCTGAAGTGAGACACAGGAAACAGAAATACTGCAAAATAATAATAATAACGCGACTAAACGAGACAAAATAACGTTATAACATTTCGTTTCGTCTCGTTTTGGTCAACGAAAATGAAGAGACAGTTTAGCATAGTTTTTATTTTGTAAACCACATTTAGTCTCGTTTTTATTCGTCAACAATATTGCATTATACATTTAATTATCGTCATCGTCACATGACCAGCATTTTCGTCTCGTCTCGTCTCGTTTTTGTCACGTGATAAAGGTTCCTTGACGACGATATTTAGTCATCATTTTCGTTGATGAAAGCAACACTACTGATAACCCTAGGGGAGTTATTATTGCTGCTCTCCCTGCTCATTCATGACAGGCTGCATAGATGGGCAGGGAGTTTTTTGCCCAGAACAGAACCATACTGCCAAATCAAACTTTATGCCAAGTATCTATCATTTTGACGATAGTGGTCCTGACAGAACATATATTATGTGAACAAAAACCTTTATTTGGATGCGATTAATCATTTGACAGCACTGGTCATTTTGTTGTGTTTTTGACATTTTTATTAGGTTTTTTAAATGTCCAAATAGTTTTGTATTAATTTTTATTTCAGCTTGAGATTTAGTTATTTGAGAACAGGTTAAATTAAATTAAAAGGGCAAAACTGATTTTATTTTACTTAATTTTTAAGCATTAAAAGCATTTAAATCTAGTTTTAGTGAACTGTACTAATATGGTTTGTCAGTTACGTTGTGACTCGTGTTGTGATGCATTTCAGTAACACCACTAAAAAAGGACAATGAATATTATTTGAATTTTACTTCAGGAACATTTTTCAAATGTTAATTTTTTTTTTAAAGCAATATATGTCATTTCAATTAAAATAATGAGTAAAGGATATCTTAATCAAAAGACAAAAAAAAAATAACACTGGTTTTAAAATGTTTTAAATGCTTGTGCGATCTGAACAATAATATCAGGATTGATTAAAGGTTTATATGAATGTGAATGCTAAGCTGTTACCATTTACATTCTCAAATTTCAATATTCGTTGAACTAGTTATGCTTAATTATTCATATTTCCCCATGAGCTGATTCGCTACACAAGGCAACTTTTAAATGGCCCTCAACTGAGGGAAATTTTTTTTATTTGGGTCCAGATGGTGTTCAATACCAGCAGAGGTTTACTGGTACATTCTAGCCAGCCAAACTTTGTGTTGAATAGCAAAGGCTTTGCTAGGCATCTGAGGTTATTAACACCACAGACAAACAATAGCACTGGCAATGTGTTGATAAAGCATAAAGTATATGTTTCTGGCCGTAGCGCCACTTAGCTTCAGTAATGCAGTGTGCTAAATCCCATAAACAGTTGAAAACATTACAGAGATTTTGTGACTCCATAGCAAGTATGAAGATGGTCACGACAGCTGTGTGAGCACCATGAACCAAATTCATTGTTTTTAATGAGATTTATTGATATCAAGTGGGTTGGGATTAGCGACAAATTTTGCTGGGAACACAGCAAAGTGCTGACAGAGAGCGAAAATAAGGATGACCAAGAGAGAGAAAATGCAAGCGGGTGCATTCTGCAGTGAGAGTGTATTACCTCTGTGCTACTATCAGTATGAATTTATTTCTCTGCATCAAGGCCAGAAAATGAAGGTGCAGGATAATAACAGATTCACCGTGCTGCAGATAATAAACCTGCATGTGTGACAGATTACACATGGATAATGCGCAACCAGGACCCGAGAATTTACACAGCATGTTCTGTAATATACAGCCTGTCGTTACCATTAGTTTCCAAGGATCCATCTGTCAACTTGTGACAGTTCATAACAACATTAAGTTGAAGAGTGTGACCGAGGAAATGGCACAATCCCCTTTTCAAGACCCAGAGCAAGGTAGAAAGAAGCAGAAACAGTAACATGACTAAAGGCTTATACTTATACACACCAGGACCAAATATTTGGACCTACAGTACTAAAACTTGGCACAGAAAGTCATTCATCAAAGTTTTTTTTTCTTCAGTACATTAATATTAGTTTAAGAGCATAGCTATCATGAAAAGCAACTGTTACAGAAATTAATAATCTAGGTTGATGTCCCTAATTTTAACAAAATAAGTGGGATTGTGTAAAAATGTATATAATATATATATTTTTTAAATTAGTACTCGCCTGAATATACATTCAACTAGGATGCATTCAATTGATCAAAAGTGGCAAAGACATTTATAATGTTACAAAAATTTATATTTTAAATAAGTGATTTTCTTTTGACATCTATAATCACCAAAAAATCCTTAGCATGATAAGAACCATTATTAATAATTGTATGATTAAGTTTTTGATCAATAAATGCAGCTTTGGTGAGCATAGAATACTTCAAGACAATACTAAATAAATAAAAAAAATATATATATATTTATTTATTTAGTATTGATCGATTGACTTTGATTGAATATTGTTAGTGCACATGTGGTTGTGAAGTCTTTGAACCTCTGGGGTGAATTTGTATTTTGTAACTGACAGCACTGCAGAAGAAAGCTATCTATCATTGAAAAAGTGAGAGGATAAAAAAAAAAGATTGGGTTCCAGTCAGATTGAGAAAGACATTTAAGATTACATTAACGGGGCTGCTCAAAATAAGCTGCACCAAAGACAAATGGAGCGTTGCGCACTGCAGAGAAACAGAGAAGCATGACCACAACAATGGCACAGCTCAATAAAAGAAGTATTGTGTTGTAGGGGACAGTGTGTAATGTGTAATTATCTGTCTACATCTACAGTGTGACTGCCAATCTACACTTGACAGTATCAAACAGAGCAGAACCATCCAGAGACCAATAGCTTTAATGCAATAAACGCACACACCACACATCTAGGTTTGTCTCAAGTTAAAGTGGGGATGTTTAAACCTGAGAGTGAGATAGAGGTGCTAAAATCAGTAGACTATCCCAAAGAGTTTAACTATCCCAAAGAGTTTAAATTATGTAATTAATCATCATAATCATGCTCTTTAAAGTCACTCCTGCAGGCCGTCTGGCCAGTGACTCTGAGGGGACTGAAGGAGTTATTGCACCAGCAGCTCCTTTCAGCAGACTTGCACTGATCCCTCGACATGTTTCTCAATGAATAATTAAGGGAGTAAAGCAGATGTATTGTTCTGATGTCAAACAGCATCAGAAAGTATTATATAGCATAGCGATTCAAAATAAAGAATAGTGACTGATCAATTAGGAGTGTTTTTCAGAAGACCGTGTGAGATCAAAGACATGACTCTTCAGATTAATGACTTAAAACGCACTCAAATATACATTCTACATTTATTGTGCCTGGATGTGTGTATGATGGACACAATCAGAAAAAAACGTATCTGTCTACAAGGAGTACAGTAAATTAATATTTACTGTATCTAAAAATAAAAAAAATGCTTCAGCATACCATGATATTTTAGACAATGCTATGCTTCCAACTTTGTGGGAATAGTTTGAGGAAGGCTCTTTTTGTATTGCAGCATGACTGTAGTGCAAAAGCAAGGTCTATAAAGACATGGTTGAATGAGTTTGGTGTGGATGAACTTGACTGGCCCGCGCAGAGCCCTGAACTCAACCCCATTGAACACCTTTGGGATAAACTGGAAAGGAGATTGCAAGCCAGGCCCAAGTTGGTGTAAATTAGATTTTTACATTTATTAAAAAATAATAACTATATGAATGCAAAAAATACAAAAATTAACATTGTTTTCAATTCATTTCGAGTTTGATTTTGACATGATATAAAGCAGTGAGTGGGTTGTTAACTTAGTTTTTAATTAGACTTCACATTAGCACCATTATTTAAATGCAAATCATGCACAAAAACAATATGCAGGATTTATCACAAGAACAGTGCAATACGCCTATCATAGCACAATGGAGGCATTCCCTCCTCTCACATGACTTTACCCCATTTATTCTCAATTAGCCTACCTCCATCAAACCCACAGCATGCACAGATGTAAAATTGTAGGCCCAAATCCAGAAACATATTAGCATTCTAGTACTTTTGGTTCCATCATACTGAAGGCAAATTATTTTTTTTGAACAGGTTTTTGGTTAATGTCTTTGGTTAACACAAGCTCAAGATATTCTAACGTGTTATTCTATGACACAAAATACATCAGTAATGTTACTTTTTAAAGTGGCTAAATGGGACTACAGAAGTTAGCGGGGACATTAAACATCACACCGAACAAGTAAACTCATCTACTAACTAGTCCATTTTCACAGCCTCGTTGTGTTTATAATCCTGCTCTTGCCAACTATTCTAATTCAGACTGTAAACTTTTTTTTTAAAGAAAGACTGAAAGAGATGCCAGAAGCTTAATGGTGGTGAGGTTGAAGTCATGTGTACATGGTGTAGTATATGACATTTAGGCTTCACAATTTATAAATGGTGTGTTAATTTGTGAAGATTACCATGATGAACAAAATGTGTACAAACAAAACAGAGCATATTTTCATATTTTCTGCAATAATCCATTCCTATTTTTTTTTTGAGGGAGCAGGGTGATGCTAACTTCCAGGTTGGCCGACAAAAATACATTATCACTGCAGGATTTAGGGGCCTTATTAAAATGCAACTCAGCTGTAACTTCAACTACTGGTGTCACTTTTGGACACTGTAAAATTTGTGATTTCTACACTATGTAATGTCATATTTTTTTTATATTTGTGCCTTTTTTTTGTATTGTGGATTATTATGACTAAGAGGCACTGCCTTCCCTGCCCCAAACAGAATCAAAGACTTTTACTGCAGGCAGAGACCCAGATACATGCATTACTTCAACCACAGCCAGTTCAAGGAGTTTACTGTAACTATGCTCTCCCTGCTGCTTTTCTGATGAGGCTGTGTGCGTATGTATGTGTGTGCATGTAGACGGTGTAAAACTGAGTTGGAAGCTGAACTGTCATGATTACTTTAGAGAACATAACCCATAATCCGAGAAGAACAGAGGGAATCAGACTCATGCAGTATTCATGGAGAAATAATCAGAGAACAGTTCTCTCACCCATTGTCTCTACTCTGTCATAATAAAGTAATGAGGTATAATATGATGGTGTAAAGTGGATATGTGATTTGGGTCAATGAGATCCTGACCTCTGGTGATTCTGAGACCCCAGGTGCATCATCTGGAAGCAGTTTGAGCGCACATGAGCATACAAGCGTGCTATCTGCTTATGTGCCTCAGCATCTGTTTGTATGTATGTATATGAGTGTGTTTGTATGCATTGGCTCTTTCCAGAACAACACACCTGAGCCCTAGTTGGGTTTATGATGTTTATCATTGGGTTTTCAGGGTCAGCCTCAGTTCTTGCAGCACAGAGTTTGTCTCGCGTCTGCAGTTTTGCTGTCCTCGAATAATTTCTGTGATCTCAGATTGCGTTTCATTCTGTCTCTCTTTGGCTCTTTTCCAGTGGTAAAAGTCATTCTGGTGTGTCGGATCCATGTGCCGTGGTGTTATACTGTACACGAAATAGATGTGCCAGAGGAATTGTAACGGGTATTTCATGAAGGTTACAGTCACCGCATGCTATACTTAGAGAATCGCTGTCTCTTCAGACGTGCATCTCTGACCAGTACGGGCCTAATTAGGTAAGAAGTCCCTGTTTACATGAAACATTATTTCATGTTTCATAGTAGAGAGACACAGAAGGTATGTGACGTGAGAGAGAGAAGATATAGTTATTACATAAGTGACAAAGACAGAAGATAGAAATTTTATGAAATACAGCAAATGAGAGGATAGGATGAGAGAATATACAGCAGCGTTTGGCTGGTTTGACTCTGCCAGTATTCTGATATGTCAGGGGAGACCCCATCTGTCATCCTTACAAAACTGTCTGCTTCTCTCATGTGCAAACACATACTACTATGGAAATTTTTGTCCTCTACTATAAAAGACATTGTTGTTATAAAATATAATTTTATGAAGCATGACATTTTTGTTATTGGATAAAAATTAAGACAATTGTGAAACACATTGGACACATTCAAAAATAAAATAAAATACAAAAACATCAGCTGACCAATGCCTCTTGGTTTGACATTTTGTTAATGGCGCAGTGAAATGTATACACCATATGTGGCGCTTAAGTTTTCAAATGTGTTTTGGAGCCCATGTACCCTTGAAAAACAAAATACCACACTAAGAATTTTGCCTCTTGATTTAATAAAGTCCACCCAAACAGCAAAGGTCAGCTGTCACAATCAATTTCAGAAAAAAAAGATGCAATATCTATGCTCTCATTCACACAATGTTCTTTCAGTGGCTTTGCTTCCTGTCACAATAAAGAAATGAATGAAATTTGAAGTTAAAAATAAGCCGTAGTATGACACTCTGCTTAATGAAGTCTGGCACTTGGGTTATTTAAAACTGAACTTTAATTCATTTCTTCAGAGGCTTCAGTAAACCAAAATGATTTGAGTGTCATGGGGCAATCAAAACTTCATTATACAAGAACTCAAAGGACTGCCTACCAACCACAGTGAACAATGCAAAATTAAACTTCTAATATCTAGATATATTTACTCTGCAGCAGATGATAAAGAAATATCTACTGTCAGATGCTCAATAGGTAGAACTTACGGATGCAGTGCCTCTGTGCCAGGCTAGCACACATAAATCAAGCGTATTGACAACGGGCCTTTTCCTTCTTATTATGATGTTGATCAAAGTCTGAGAAGTTGGGCTGCATGTTTAATGGACAACAAAATGCAGAGGGGTATAATAAGATGCATGAAACATTGCAGCTATAGATTAAGAGTTGTTGTTTTAGATGTGTGTTTAATAATTTATGTTGTTAAAATAACATTCTGTTCCGTAAATGCATTGTCAGCTGGTTTATTTAGCTACTTTCAGTACACCACATTAAGTACGCCACTTAGTACTGTAAGACTTTGAATGTTAAATTGCAAATTAACATCTGACCACTCCGTTATATTACCAAATATTTACTTAATTTTACTATATATATATGAAGAGTTCAGATGCAAAAGCCTCTAAGTGCCATCTGAAATTTTCTTCCAAAATGAGCATTTTTCTCATGTGTGGGTTCAGTTATTTAACTTTAATGGCAAATAATAGGTTCTGTTCATTGTTGTTAAAAGTGAAATAACTGAGCATAAATATAGGAACATGAGAAAAATTGTCATTTTAGAAGAAAATTTCAGATGGCACTTAGAGGCTTTTGCATCTGAACTCTTCATATATATATATATATATATATATATATATATATACAGTCTATATATATATATATAATATATATATATACTGTATATTCATGTCCCCCTTTACACTTAATTCGTTTTTAATTAGCTTTCACATTTTCTTGGTTAAATAAACATTACATAAGAGAGAACAAAAATAATTATATTTTGTATTTTATTAACATTATTTTGTATTTTATTAATTTTTTAAATAATAATTATACATTTCATAATGTTTTTATGCATTTTTACATTTATTCCAAAATAATAAAGGCAGTAACAATTTGAACAATATTTTTGAACAATATTCTGCACCTTAGTATTGTAGAAAATTATAAAACAGTATGCAGTAATAACATATTGAGTGTAAATTATAATTTTAATTCAAATTATTAAACGGATGCCACCGTATTGGGACAATATAAGCCCTCCCTACACCTACCCGATGTGATATGAGATTTGAAAATGGAGAAAAAAAAAGTTTGGGTGGAACCGAACCCGGGTCGATCGCATAAAAAATTACTTTGGCTCGCGCTTTATTATACGCCACTGAACTTGTTAATTAACAGTCGTCTTTTGTAGTAACCTTACATTGATGGGTGGAGTTAGTGTAAATAACTTTTACCAACAAGGCAGCCTATTTGCACTTAGTGAAATAGACACTCCGTTTTTTAATACTAAACTGATGTTCAGCTGTTCTTTTTAATAGTCAACTTATTTTCGGGTCATCATCATAAAAGCCCTGTAAACAGTCACAGACACGAAGATACATTTCATCAAGCTGAATGCTGAATGCTCACTAACTCACACTCATGTTTTCAAGCCCTTTCAAGTTTTATTTTGACTGACACAAAGCAGTGATATCTAAGCGGGAGAGTTGTTTACTTAATATTTTGTCAATAACGCCATAATTTTCTTCATTCAGGCCAAGAGCAAGTGTTGCTCTCTCCACGACAACACAGACACAGGTTGGTTCTTTAGAACGGGAGTTTTATTCTTAGGGTCGTCTTCTTTATGTCTTTCGCGCCTTTGACATCTTAACGCCACAACGTCATGAGAACTCATTGGCCGCTTGTCATGAAAAGAGGTCTTTGAGTTTATCAAAATCTTCCTTACTGTCCTTTTGGCTTGCGACAGCACTGATTTTAAACTTAAACGTATTTTAACTTAGCAGGGCCTTGTGATGCCTCCGCTCATCACCAGTCCATCGGGGCGACTAACAAGCACGTAATTTCCGTTAAAGTGACGCATTCTCGCACCTTATGTTTTAAAGTACATCAAATGAATTTACATCACATTACAACTCATTTACATTTTTACAAATATACAGAACATCTACATAACAGCACTTACAAATAGCACAAAAACAAGAGGTGGGATTTTTCACATGAACCAATCACATCCAGTCAGAACTGATCATATCCAATTATAGCACGATGGAGGCATTGCCTCCTCTCTAGTGTTGCTTTCATCAACGAAAATTATGACTAAATATCGTCGTCAACGAAACTTTATCGTGTGACGAAGACGAGACGCAACGTAAATGCTGGTCATGTGACGATGACTATAATTAAATGTATAATGCAATATTGTTGATGAATAAAAACGAGTCTAAATGTGGTTTACAAAATAAAACCTATGCTAAAATGCCTCTTCATTTTCGTTGACCAAAACGAGACGAAACAAAATGTTATAATGTTATTGCGTCTCGTTTAGTCGCGTTATTATTATTATTATTATTTTGCAGTATTTCTGTTTCCTGTGTCTCACTTCAGGGGCTGCATCAGGTCGCACTGCGCAGACGCAGGCGACATCACTTCCTCAAGCCCCACTCGCGGCATTATTTAGAAGACGACAACAAACAAAGTTAAGTCTGACACAGAGAAAAAAAGGGCCTTTCGCACCGCGGGAACCTTTTCATAGTGCCAGAACTAATTGTGGAACTACCCACTTTTTGGCGTTTTCGCAGCGCCGGAACTGGGCGCGATTTATAGTAGGGATGTAACGGTATGAAAATTTCCTATCACGATTATAGTGACCAAAGTTATCACGATTATCAATATTATCACGGTTTTGTTCAAATTAGATGAAAATGTTCAAAAAGAACTGATTCACACTGAAAACATTTCAATAAGTTTTATATTTGAAAATCAAAAAACAACAAATACAATTAGCAGCTATGCACATTTTTTTAGCATAAACATTTAATTAACATTAACATGAAGCCCTAATAATAATAATAATAATAAATCACATATATATACACACACACACACAATATATATATATATATATATATATATATATATATATATATATATATATATATATATATATATATATATATATATATATATATATATATATATATATATATATATATATATATATATATATATATATATATATATATATATATATATATATATATATATATATATATATATATACAAAAAAAAGTGTGTATATATATATATACAAAAAAAGTGTGTGTGTGTGTATGTGTATATATATATATATATATATATATATATACAATAGGTAAGATTTCAAAACATTCATCTCAATTCAATATTTCATATCCCCGTATTATTATAGGTAAACAAAAAAATTTAATAAGTTATGAATATACAATACATTATCCCTTAAATGTCAACCTTATAGTTTGCACGTTCGTTCGTCTTGGCTCAAAGCCACTTGCTGCGAACTTTTCTTCGCGGAAGCTTTGCGTTAAACAAGTGAGATAACGAAATATTTAATCTCTAATCAATATTTTTTGTCCAATTATTTGCCCAGTTAGTTTTGGTACTGAGGTAAAAGTAAAAAACAGTGGGTGCTGGTCACGAAGATGGCTGAGCAAATTTGAGGCGTTTCCCCCTTTTGCAGCGACTTTCTTCTTGCAAGATCGGCAGACAGGGTGACCGTCCTCGATTAAATTGCCTTCAAGACTCTTGTAAAAGCCAAAATACGACCAGACCACCGATTTGGTCCTCTTAGATGGCTGAAAATTCTCCCGAGCACTGTCACTGCCTTCCGCTATTTCATCTAGTGCAAAAAACAACAACAACACTGCATTCTGCTTCTGCGTCAGACTGATGCTAGCTGGACAGGATTTACCGCGAGTTTTCAAAAGCGCGATAATCAGACACGGTTTTGATGATAATGAAATGTTAAACGATAATACTAACCGTCAGGGCATTTTATCGTTATGTACCGTGAAACCGGTAATCGTTACATCCCTAGATTATAGTACCGACTGCCTTTTTCGAGAACCAAATTAGCTCCTACTCCGGAGCTGGGTCTAAAAAGCACAACTGGTACTAATCGTGACGTAAGTAGACATTGATTGGCCAAACGCGTACGAAAACGCCCTCACCTGCCATGATTTAAAACGCCGTGTAAACATACTGTAAACATTGTGTCAACTTATTTCGCAAGTATGGAGAACAGCGATAGATGGACGGACGCTGAAGTGCAGGCAAATGTAGCACTGCCAGTTGTCGTTGGAGTTTCTTAGTCCTCCTTTCCGTTCTTTCAATCGCTTTACGTATACGTCGACTTTCCATGTCCATTATGAAACCCGCGAGACACAACACAAAAACAGCTCCGATCACAGCGTCCTCCATCCTCCTGTTGTTAATGTTCTTCTTCTTTGTTTCTGTTGTTGAACGCCGTGCACAAATGGCGACGCTGTCGACCGGCTTATGTCACTTCTTAGTACACACTGTACTGTACATTTAGTTTTGGAACTAAAGCGGTGCGAAAGGACAGATGGCCGTGTTTATGTAGTTGCTGTTGAGACTGCTGGTTATTTGGTTCAGTAGTTGACATCATTCAGAATTGTTTGTTCTTTTCTGTCAACGAATTCCACTGTATGCAGCCAGTGCGTCCCATCCCATTATATCTCTCTAAGGTCCAAACCATTTGTAGTGTTATATCTTTTAATAGTTTTTATGATGCAAAATCTGACTTCAGTTTACAAGCAATACAATTAACAGACACACACATTTTATTTGCACTTTTTAGTATGTAATTGTAGCTCGAGCATTCAAGCACCTTGTTTCTTTTTGTTAAACTTGAATGTAGTAATTTTTTCTGGCATTGTCATGTGATGCTATTTTATTTATTGTTTTTATTTATTTTATTTAAATTTATGTGTGTGTACTTCTAACATGTTTGGTTGGTAAAATAAATGTTGTAAATTCAAATAAGAGCGTCTTCTGGAATGGATGTATTCTTGAGTCTATTAGGTAACAATAATATAATAAGATAACCTTGTTTGAAATGGGTTTGGCTAAAAGAAAATTTTGGTTTCGTCTATACCATTAAGTATCAGTTACAGCTTTTTACAAGGTTTGTTTGAACTAAGAATCTGACGTTTTCCCTCAGGTTTTAGATCTGCTGAATATGCAAAATGGTTCCATAAATGTCATTCCTTATGTCTCTTTCTTTAGTGCTAAACTTTAACCCTTTCCTATACCAACTGTATGTGTGTGTGTGTGTATGTGTATGTTAGACCGGCTTAATGTGTTTATGTAGTATGTTGGACTAGTTTAAGTGTTTATGTAGTTAATAAAACCTTACTTGTATCACACTTGACGTGTTCATTGTTTACTCATAACCGGAGTCAATAATCATGCAGATTTACGTTACAAACTTATAGAATTGTACAGTAAGAAAGTTATTTCCTTTAACCAGGAAATTAACGTTCTTAGAATTGACAAGACGGTTGACCCTGAGTGGTCAGCTAAATATCTACAGTGGATCTAAAATATTAATAATTAATCATAATTAGTTATGGTTAATTATTCATATTTCCCCATGAGCTAAATTCGCTACAACTAAAATGCTCAGACTTTTAGTTGACTGAAGCTTGACTAGACTAAAAAGAGTATGAACGTGACTAAAACTAATAAAAACTAAAATGACAGCTTCACACAAAGACTAGACTAAAACTCCACTCACGTGATTTTCCCCCATTCATCTCAATTACAACCTAATAAAGGCACGGCACGCTAAGGGGTCTCTGTTGTAAGTCTATGGGCCAAAGGGAGGCATGCCTCTGCTGTAACTTTACCTCCGGGTGTCACTGTTGGACAGTGTTACTTTATAAAAACGAGTGAGTTTTATACTTTTAATGTCATATTTACTAGTAATGTTTGCATTGTTTCATTTTTGTAATATCGATTATTTTCTCATTCCATTTTTTGAGGAGACATTGGCTCCCTTGCTCCGGAGGAAACACCCCTGATATATATTAGGGCTGCACGATAAATCGCATGCGATATTTAACGCGCATCTTGTCAGAAAGCCGGTTCTGTAATCAGCGGTAAATCTCCATCACCTGCGGGCTTTCACATTGAGCAGCATTAACTACACAGAGCCGTTGTTCACTGACTAGCTGCGCCAAAAATCGCACGAATATGAACGTGGTTTGGCGCAGCTAGTCAGTGAACAACGGCTCTGTGTAGTTAATGCTGCTCAATGTGAAAGC
>NW_015506265.1:237606-246787 GCF_001515645.1 Sinocyclocheilus grahami | reverse complement strand
ATATATACAGTGCCTTGCGAAAGTATTCAAACCCCTTCATTTTTTCAGGTTATGTTGCAGCCTTATGTTAAACTGCTTTAAATAACTTTTTTCCCACATCAATCTGCATTCCATACACCATAATGGCAAAGCAAAAACAGAACTGTCACAACTTTGTACATTAAAAAAAAATAACAAACTGAAATAAGTACATTATGCAATAAGTTACTTATGCAATATACTGAAATAAGTACATTGCATAAGTAACTCCGTACTTAGCTGAAGCACCTTTACAGCCTCAAGTATTTTTTGGTATTATGTGACAAGTTTTGTACATCAGCATTTGGCAATTATCTGCCATGCTTCACCTCACCTGCTCACCTCTCAAGCTCTGTCAGGTTGGATGGGGGCAGATGCAGATTTTCAGGTTTCTCCAGAAATATTTGATTGGGTTCAAGCCCAGGCTCTGGCTGGGCCACACAAGGACATTCACAGAGTTGTCTATAAGCCACTCTTGCTGTGTGCTTAGGGTCATTGTCCTGTTGGAAGATGAGCCTTCTGCCCAGTCTAAGGTTCTGAATGCTCTGGACTGGGTTTTCATTAAAGCTATCTAAATATTTTGGTGCACTGAGCTTCTCTTCTACTCTGATGTGTCCCACAGTCCCTGCCACTGAAAAACAGCCCCACCGCATGAGGCTGCTACCAGCACACATTACTTTTGGGATGGTACTCTGCAGGTGATGAGCAGTGCCTGGTTTCCTTCAAACAGGATGCATGGAATTGAGGTTCATCAGACCAGAGAATCTTGTTTCTCACAGTCTGAGGGTCCTTTAGGTGCTTTTTCGCAAATTCCATGTGTGTTTTCATGTGTATTCACTGAGGAGAGGATTGCATCTGGCCACACCAGCATAAAGCACAGATTGGTGGAGTGTTGCAGTGATGTTTGTCCTTCTGTAGGTTTCTCATGTCTCCACATATGATCATGGAGGTCAACTAGAGTGACCATCAGGTTCTTGGTCACCACTCTAACCAAAGCCATTCTCCATCAATTGCTCAGTTTGGCCAGGAGGCCAGCTCTATGGGAGATGGAGGCTACATGCTTCTGTGAACCTTCAATGCAGCATATTTGTCTTTTTCTGAACTCTTCCCCAGATGTGTGGTTTGATCCAATCTGGTCTCTGAGCTCTACAGGCATTTTTTTTTACCTCAGGGCATGGTCTTTGCTCTAATATGCATTTTCAGCTGTTAGACCTTTTATTAAGAGATGTGTGCCTTTCAAAATCATACCCATTCAATTGAATTTGCCACAGGTTAACTTCACTCAAAGTGTGGTAACATTTACAAGCAAAAGGAATGCTCCTGAGCTAAATATCAGCTGTCCCAGATAAATACTTATGCAATGGAATAATTTAAGTTTTTTATCTTTAATAAATTTGCAAAGATGTTAAAAACATCTCAGTTACGTACGTAACCCTCGGGAACGGAGACGTTATGTCGTGACACAACATTATGGGGTCTTACTTGGGAGCCCGAATCCTCTCTGATTAAGAGAAAATGCCAATGAAATTTAGCTAGTGGATTTTGCATGCTGAGCCACTCCCCGTGTACACGGGTATAAATAGGCGACACAACTTGAACCCCGTCACAACCCTATGGCATTGCAAATGTTGACAAGCAGCCACATGTCAGACAAATGCTACACAAAGATCGTAACCTTCCTACCGCCCCAGCGCAAATTCGCTCATCTTGGTACCCTCAGGGACCAAAGGTGAGTATATTGTTGCTGGTGATAGCCAAGCCGCTGTTCCTTTCACCACAGACATTTCTTAACAGAAGGGATTTCGACCTTCAGTGAAAGATTGCTTCAAGTCTTAACTATTTGTTGTTACAGCTTGGCAGTAACGATGGGGAAGCGAGCCTTCCAGAGAAGGGCACTACGGAGGCCACATCCTCTCGTAGGGAGGTGAAGTGTAGACACTAATATGGACTGACCAAGGCCTGGGGCAGTACTACATATGGAATGGGTCTCTGAGGCAGGTCCTACCTAAGAGAAGGGATGGAATGACTGCCAGCAGAGACTGACAGAATGGTCTGTCAAAGGGAAGGCATGGGTTCATCGAGAGGGAAACCTTACCATAGAAAATATACATATGGGATCGCCTGAAGGGAATCAAGCCATATGGACACCTAGCCCAGTACAGGAGCTGACCGGAGACCCGGGCAAGCTAACACCAATACTGGGCCTGGCGTCAGACTGCTCTGAAAAGGCATGGTGGGAACCTTGGGCACGTATCCAGGCGGGGGTCTCAGGCCAACATGTGAGTAGGCCGGCCCGAACACAAGGCACTCTTCGCTCACTGAAAATGCTTGGAGGTCCCCCACCCTCTTGATGGAAGTGAGCACGGTCAGGAGCACTGTTTTAGCAGATAGGAATTAAGCTCTGTGTCCAGCGGCTCAAAGGGATCCCTCTGAAGGCCAGCCAAGACGGTAGAGAGATCTCAGGAGGGCACCAGGGGTGGCCTAGGAGGATTTAACCTTCTGGCACCCCTCAGGAACCTGATACATAAATTTTCAAGGTGGAGGGTAACAGCCTACGCTCCAACCTTTCTTGCAGGAAAGAAAGCACTACTCCAATCGTGCATCTTCGGGGGTCTTCTCGGCGAAAAGAACACCAGATCGTGAACAGACTCCACTTCAAGGCAAAAGCTTGCCTCATAGACAGGGCTCTGGCCTAAGTAAAATTGTCTTCCACCGCCGGTGGGAGATCACTTAGGTCTGCCACGTCCCATGATATGGACGCAGGTGCCAAAGCTCTGAGAAAGAAGGTCCTTCCCCAGAGGGATGTTCCAGGGAGGGGCTGACACGAGGAGCATAACTTCCAAAGACCAGATCTGGGGGGGCAATACGGCACAACCAGCAGGACCTGTTCCTCATCCTCCCTGACCTTGCATAGTGTCTGTGCGAGAAGGCTCATTGGGGGAAACGTATACTTGCGTAAAGCCCGAGGCAAGCTGTGTGCCAGTGCGTCCGTGCCGAGGGGGGCCTCGGTCAGGGAGTAATACAGCCGGCAGTGGGAGGACTCATTGGAGGCAAACAGGTGTACCTGAGCTTCCCCAAATCGACTGCAGACCAGCCGATCGTCTCAAAATGGAGTTGCCATTCTCTGGGGAATGTGAGATGTCATGAGAGCACATCGACTGCATGATTGAGCTTCCCCGGGATGTGGGCGGCACGCAGCGACTTGTACCGTGTCTGACTACAGAGGAGGAGATGGTGGGCGAGTTGTGACATGCGACATGATTGTAGACAACCCTGCCAGTTGATGTACGAAACGGTCGCAGTGTTGCCCAAGCGGACTAACACATGCTTGCCAAGCAGCAGTGGCCAGATCCGCCGCAAGGCTAGTAGCACTATCAGCAACTCGAGGCAGTTGGTGTGCCAAAGCAGTCGAGGCCCTTTCCAGAAACCCGAGGCTGCCAGCCCATTGCATGTAGCGCACCAGCCAGTACTGGAGACATCTGTCGTGACAACAACATGCCGAGACACTTGTTATAAGGGCACTCCAGCCCGTAGAAAGACAAGGTCCGTCTAGGGGCTGAATGAGTGGCAACATGTCGGCATGATGGTCAAGCGAACTGTACCATGGCGCCATGCCCATCTCGGGACTCGGGAGTGTAACAAGTGCAGAAGTAGTGTCATTTGCAGCAATCCAAGTGGCGTGACTGCGGCTGCGGATGCCATATGCCCGAGAAGCCTCTGAAAGTGTTTCAGTGGTATCACTGTCCTGCCTCTGAAGGAACTCAGGCAGTTCAGCACGGACTGGACATGCTCGTTGATAAGACGTGCCGTCATACTCACCGAGTCTAACTCCATACCGAGAAAAAAGAGATTCTCTGCCTGGGGGAGAGCTTGCCCTTTACCCAGCTGACCCGAAGCCCCAACTGGCTGGACCCACCAGGTCCCTGTGATCACACAACTGTTCTCACGAGTGGGCCATGTTCGAGATCCTGGTGCACACTTCCTGTAAAGGGGCAAGGGCACCCTCCACAACTTTCGCAAATATACAGGGAGGGGGGGATGTTCCAGGGATAGCCCGAAGGGGAGAACCATGACAGCCATGCCCAACCCTCGATTGCATACTGTAGGAAAGGCCTGTTTCGAGGAAGAATCGAGACATGAAAGTCAAACCAATCCTGGGGCTGGATGCATCTGATGATGTGCTTCTGCGTCAACATCTTGAACGGAAGCTTTGTGAAGCTTGTGAAGGGACTCCGATTCAAGACATGCAGATCCAGGACTGGCTGAAGGCCACCGTCTTTCTTGGGCACGATGAAGTAAGGGCTGTAAACCCCCACACTAATTTCGGCCAGAGGGACAGGCTCGATTTCATCCTTCGCCAATAGAACCGCAATCTCCTCGCACAGGACAGAGGCGTCTTGGACTGCCACCAAAGTCTCGAGGATGCCGCTGAACCCGGGCGGGGGGGGGGTCGCCTGGCGAACTGAATCACTAAGCGAGAGGTCCGCGGGGACTGGCCCGGTGGACAGGCTCTCACTGTAGCCCTCAGAACGCCCAGAGCACTAGCCGATGGTTTTCTACAAGTGGCAGAGAAGCCAGCGCGGGTAGTGACAGAGGGAGCCCCTCCCATCCCCGTGAGGAGAGAGAGGCACGATCACAGTGCTGCCATGGTTACACGATCACAGTGAATGCATAAACCATCCACGAATGCAGGTTCAGCGAGCTGGATGCCCAGACACTGAAGACAACGATCGTGGCTGTCGACAGAGGATAGGAAACGACTGCAAGCAAGAGTACACTTTAAAAAGACACATGCCGTCTGCAATCAGAAACTGCTCTTTTAGATGAAGCACCCAGGGGAATCGTTGAATTAAAAGGGATGCCACTGATTGTGCCGTAACGCCACCCAGAACAGACTCTTCTTCCAGCAGCAGAGAGAATTTGCCTGGCTCTGAAGCAAAAATCTGATGAGTGGATGCACCTGTTTTATGCATTCTGATGAGTGGCTCAGCATGCAAAATCCACTAGCCAAATTTCATTGGCGTTTTCTCTTAATCAGAGAAGATTAGGGCTCCCAAGTAAGACCCCATAATGTCGAGTCACGACATAACTCGTACTGACTGACAGATAGAGAACCTGTTATTTGCTTTTTCATTTTGTATATAGTGTAGATTGATGTGGGGAAAAAAAGTAATTTAAAGCAGTTTAACATAAGGCTACAACATAACAAAAAGTTAACTACTTCAACAGACCAAGCAAAATACCAATCTTTAAAATATAATATAAAATCAGAGAAGGACTTTAACTGTAAGCGACACAAGCATACGGAAAACAAAAATATTGTTTCCTCTTTTTTCCTGATGTTTGTTATTATTTAAAATTTTATATTCGTTTTATAAACTTTTTTTTAATTTACCACATAGGCATGTTGACAATAACCAATGAGAACATGCAACAATCCTGACGAGTCTCATAGCAACAGAGCAGAGGCGAGAAAGCTGCGGAGAATCCACTTGCCCGGAAGCTTCCATTACTGATGTAGATTGACAGAAAATTACCATTGTTCTTCAAAAAATTTATTTTACGTACTTATTACCAACACTTTATTAAGCTTTAAGTTACATCTTAAATGACAAGGGATTACCTTATAATCATGTTTATATTAATTAGCCCGTGAACTCATTCTCTCAGACGGCCTGGGTATGTGGAACATTCACAGCTTATATAGACTGAACGCCACTGATATACATTCAATAAAAATAGTGATGCACTGAAATTTCTGCACCCAAAAATATCCAGATATGTGAATAACTATATATTACCGTAGTTTATATTGACAAATTTTGTTTTTCTGGTTAAAAATAACAGTTCCTGTACATTATGTTTTAAATTTCAATTCATTTTAATTCCACGTCCTTACATTGAAATATTTACATTTACATTTACATTTAGTCATTTAGCAGACGCTTTTATCCAAAGCGACTTACAATTGGGGGATACATAAAGCGATTCTTCTTAAAGAGGCAAACAGACACAAGAAGTGGTTGTAATACCAAGTTCTTAGACATTGTTCAAATAAGTACAAGCTAGAAAGAGAAGGAATAAATAAAGAGAGAGATTTTTTTTATTTATTTTTTTTATGATGAAGTCAAGTAGCTTCGAAAGAGATGAGTTTTCAGCTGTCGCTTGAAAATTGTCAGGGATTCAGCATTCCGGATAGGGGTGGGAAGATCGTTCCACCAGCCAGGAGTGGTGAACGAGAATGTTCTGGAAAGTAATTTTGAGCCTCTCTGTGATGGTACCACAAAGCGTCGCTCACTAGCAGATCTCAGACTTCTGAAGGGGATGTAAATTCGTAGTAGTGAGTGGAAGTAGGCGGGTACTGAGCCTGTGGCTGTTCTATATGCAAGCATCAACGTCTTGAACTTGATTCGTGCCGCGACCGGTAGCCAGTGCAAGGAGATAAAGAGAGGTGTAACATGGGCTCTTTTGGGCTCGTTGAAGACAAGTCGTGCCGCTGCATTCTGAATCATTTGTAGAGGTTTGATAGTGCTTGATGGAAGTCCAGCCAGAAGAGCATTGCAGTAGTCCAGCCTAGAGATGACAAGGGCCTGGACAAGAAGTTGTGCAGCATGCTCCGTTAGAAAGGGCCTGATCTTTCTGATGTTGTGCAATGAAAACCTGCAAGATCGAGCGGTCTTTGCAATGTGGTCTTTGAAGGTCAACTGGTTATCAAAAGTTACACCAAGATTTCTGACCGAAGTTGATGGGGTAATTGTAGAAGAACCTAGCTGGATGGAAAAATCATACTGTAGAGTTGGAGTGGCAGGGAAGACAAGAAGCTCAGTCTTTGCCAGGTTGAGCTGTAAGTGATATTCTTTCATCCATGCCGAGATGTCTGCCAGGCAGCCTGAGATCCGTGCAGCTACCGTTGGATCATCTGGTTGAAATGAAAGATAGAGCTGTGTGTCATCAGCATAGCAATGGTAGGAGAAGCCATGTGCCTGTATGATGGGACCCAGTGATGTTGTGTACATGGAGAAGAGGAGGGGTCCAAGAACTGATCCCTGAGGAACCCCAGTGACAAGTTGATGTGCTTTGGATACCGCCCCTCCCCAAGCCACCCTGAAAGACCTACCAGTGAGATAGGATTCAAACCAGCGAAGTGGAATCCCTGTGATGCCCATTGAAGAGAGGGCAGACAGGAGGATCTGATGATTGACAGTGTCAAAAGCAGCAGAAAGATCCAGCAGAATAAGGACTGATGATTTGGAATCAGCTTTTGCAATCCGCAAGGCTTCTGTGACTGACAGTAGCGCAGTCTCAGTTGAATGGCCACTCCTGAAACCTGACTGGTTAGGATCCAGTTTGTTGTTCTGTGAAAGAAACAATGATATCTGGTTGAAAACAACTCTTTCGAGGGTTTTCGCTATGAATGGAAGGAGAGAGACAGGTCTGTAGCTATCTGTAAGTGAAGTGTTTAATGTAGGTTTTTTGAGCAGTGGGGTTATCCGAGCCTGCTTGAATGCAGTGGGGAAGGTGCCTGTGAGGAGAGATGTATTGATGATGTGTGTGAGTGTTGGTAAAAGTGAAGGAGAGATTGCTTGGAGGAGGTGTGAGGGGATTGGGTCTAGAGGGCATGTTGTAGGATGGCTGGAGAGCAGAAGTTTTGATACCTCTGTCTCAGTGAGGGGACAGAAGGAGAAGATGGGAGTTTTTGGAGTGGGTGGGGTTGGTTTGAAGTCCTGTGTGTGTGGGGCTGAGAATTGGCTACTGATTGTTCTGGTTTTGTCTGTGAAGAATGTGGCAAAATCATCAGCTGTTATAGAAGTGGTAGGAGGTGGTGGAGGGGGACAGAGGAGAGAATGGAAAGTTTTGAAGAGATTACGTGTGTCTGGAGCGCTGTTGATCTTGTTGTGGAAGTATGAAGATTTGGCAGTATGGACTTCAGCAGAGAAAGATGAAAGCAAAGACTGATACATACTTAGGTCTGACGGATCTTTTGATTTGCACCATTTCCTCTCAGCTGCCCTGAGTTTGGTCCGATGTTCACGAAGAACATCGGATAACCAGGAGTTCGAGGGGGCAGCCCGTGCTGGCCTGGAGGAGAGAGGACAAATATCATCTAGACAAGAGGTTAAAGTAGAGCATAAAGTGTCAGTTGCTGCATTCACATCCAGAGATGAGAAATGGGTAGGTGAGGGAAGAGAGGAGGATACAACGGAGGAAAGATGGGAGGGGGAAAGGGAGCGTAGGTTTCGTCTAAAAGTAACCGGTATGGGGGTTGGTGGCACACAGGTAGCAAAATGTAGTTGAAATGTAATGAAGAAATGATCAGAGATATGTAGGGGTTTGACCAGAATATTGTCTGCAGTACAACTGCGTGTGTAAATTAAGTCAAGTTGGTTGCCAGATTTGTGCGTGCTTGTGGTGGTAAGTCGTTTGAGATCAAATGAAGCAAGGAGTGAATGGAAGTCTGTAGCATAAGGCTTGTCCAGATGAATGTTGAAGTCGCCAAAGACTAAAAGTGGACTGCCATCCTCCGGGAATGAGGACAGCAGCCCATCCAGCTCTTCTAGGAAGGTGGATAGAATTTGCCCAGGAGGGCGGTAAATTACCACAACCTGGAGTTTTACGGGAGCTGTTATAGTGATCACATGAGATTCAAATGAGTTGTAATTGCATAGGGGAGAGTGGGTTGAGTATTTCCAATTGTTAGAAATGAGCAGACCAGTGCCCCCACCCCGGCCAACCTGACGGGGGGTATGAGAGAAAGAGAAATTGTTCGAAAGAGCAGCTGGGGTTGCTGAGTCTTCTGGACGAATCCAGGTCTCAGTCAAGCCCAAGATGCTAAGTGTGGAGTTTAAAGAAAAAGAAGAAATGAAGTCTGCTTTGTTGACAGCTGACTGACAATTCCAGAGACCCATAGAGAAAGAAAGAGGTGCAGTAGAGGATGTAGAGATAGGATGCAGGTTAGCAACATTGCGTTGCCGTCTGCGTGTGACCGTAGAGCGTCATCGAGAGACAACCGGAATGGTTTGGAAACACATGATAGAGGTGGGAAAGAGAGGACAGAAAAGGAGAGTGTGTACAGGGAAGAGCAAAAATATACTTAAGTGCCTGGGCGATTTCGTTGCTCGCTGAAGTCGCGCAGGTAAAGTCGCAGGTCTTTACACTCGTTGGT
>NW_015506265.1:208435-237208 GCF_001515645.1 Sinocyclocheilus grahami | reverse complement strand
ACCCTGAAAGACCTACCAGTGAGATAGGATTCAAACCAGCGAAGTGGAATCCCTGTGATGCCCATTGAAGAGAGGGCAGACAGGAGGATCTGATGATTGACAGTGTCAAAAGCAGCAGAAAGATCCAGCAGAATAAGGACTGATAATTTGGAAAATATAGATTGCTTTGCAGATCTGCATCCTGTTTGCTATACCTTTTGTATTTAAATTACATTTAGGAACTGAATTTCAATTGAAAATCATTCTCACTTCAATTTCAGACATACAAATAAAAAAAAATCTGAAGACTGGTCAGAACAAAATATCAGTAGGACTCTCATTTATTAGTAAATTTATTAAAAAATGTATAAGTACAGTGTTATGCCAATTTATAAAATAAATGATGAAAAGCTATGAATACTAATCCGATTACCTCGGTGTCTTCACCAACTGTCCAACCAAAACTGCTGACTCAATGGGAAAAAAGAGACTTTTTCCATTCCACTGCACTACTTTTCTATTGTTTTTCTATGTAAACACACTAGATGGACATCTTTGACCGTTGCGCTCAAGTCTTGCATCTTTTGCAGCATCTTGCACAAGACAGGAGTTCTTAAAATGAAGTGCTCAGGTTAAAAGAAGTTCAACTTAAAAAAAAAAAAAAAATGTCTTAAGACCTTGTGTATTTTTCTCATTTCACTGCCCACATCTCATTCTGTGTGAATGACCTCTTACTCATACCTTTGCTGAACTGAGACTATCAGGAACCTTCAAACAGCATAAAAGTGATACTCTGAAGTTGCATTTATATGATTCAATGCAAATTGCAGTACAGTTGCATGTATTGCTGAAATGGTATATTTATGCATCAGCCTAAATCTGTAAACATGAGGCTACACCACCCTAAAAAATAAAGATCTCCTCAAAGAGCTTTAACTGAGCAGAGGAACAGCTGTACTCCAGTCTTTTGCTATGTACAATGCCCTCACAGAAGAAATTAGTTGCCATTTATTAATCTGTAAGTGAGGTGTTATTTCTCTTGGGTCTCATTTACACCTTCACATGTTGAGCTGAGCTGTTTCCCTCCCCATGATGCCAGGATGCAGTTACCCTGTGATTATTCCTTCCCCTTCTGTGTGAGACTGAGTCAGAGGACAGATCCCGAGTTCAAGCTCACACTCACATACAAACACATACGCACATCAAACTCTCACATGAGTGCAACACAGGCACACTAATATGTACTTACAATCGTAATTACATTCTGAGCTGGACAGAGCATGAGAGAGAAAGAAGGTCGCCAAGCAACATTGGTGCGAGTGGGCAGAGGGAAAAAAACTCCATTGGCTTTAGCGTGGGGATTCAAGCATCCACTTAGCGTTAGCTTCTGGCGAGACTTCAGCACCTTGTGTGGGTGTCTGATTGAATGACTGCTTAAAACATCACACACTGGTCATTTCATTACACTCAATGAAAGTATAAGAACTCAGAGAAAGAGATCAGTTTGTGAAGAAATGAGTCTGACTCATCAGCATATTTAAGAGTATTTGTAATTAAATCAGTTTCTCATTTCCTTTCTCTTGCTCCTTCTAACAAAACTCAACTAATACATCACGTGTATTTTTGAAACCATCAGCTTATCTATTTTTATGTAATTAATGGCAATATAACAACAGGTATCTTTCGATTAATTATACTATGCTGAGTATTAAAATCAATTTGAATGAGTGAAAAGTGAAAATTCAAGTGAAATTTCCACAAAAAAAGTAAATAAGACATTTGTTATTAGAATAAATATTTTTCAAAAATAAAAATTGTAAAATGAAAAATATATATTGATAATTACTTTGCATGCTTATCATAGGTAAAATGTGTCTACCTACACAAATTAATTATCTTAATCAAATAAATATATATAATATATAATTGATTACACTGTAGTGCTTTTACAGCAGTTGTTTTCATAATAAATAAATAAATACATTTTTAAAACATTAACTTTTGATAGTTTTCATGATTATCATAAGGAAAATGTGTAAGTAAGTAAACAAATAAATAAAACATTTAATTCATGCAAAGAAATTGCACCTTAGGAAGATAATTTGCCAAAAGAGTAAAATCATCTACCCAACTTGACACACTCCTTGTTGTAACTTGCCTATAGGGGACCAAGTAAGCCATGACTAACAAAATAAAATGACAATAGGTTGAAGATGCCCCATTCTCAGTATTACTTTGTTTTCCACTGCATTCCATCACACAGATTTCCTTTCTGGTATCTGCTCTCAGCTAGATAATAAGGAGTTCAGTTAAAAAAAAAAAAGTGATTGATGATGCCCTTTTGCAGACAAAGCTCTTCCTGGCTTCTGCTGTGGTACCTCAAAGATAACAGTCTAAAAGTGATGCTCCAAAGTAAAGTCCAAGCTATGCACTCTTAAAAATAAAAGTGCTAAAAAGTGCAGCATTACCATAGAAGAACCCGCATATGGCATGAAACAATTTATCATTAGAGTGGTATGTAATTATTCAAATGGAATGACAAATGCTCATCTGTGCTGGAGGCATCTCCAAGAAAAAGGAACGTGATTCGTAGTGAAAAGCTAAAGCTGCCAAAGGTCTTAGTAATAATCACTGACTCCCTCTGTAAAACACACAAATAGATCATAAAGCCCTCGCAACATGGCATAACAGTACTCACAATTTTTTGTTCCGACAACGTGTGATTCAAAGACGTATTTTATGAAGGAATACTGTGATGTGTAAATATCTGGGAAGGTTCTGTTAAAGAATCTTGGAAAATGAACAAAGCCTTTTGAAAAACAGATTATGTAAATCTTTCCCCAACAGATGAACGTTGCAGCAGCAGCCGCTTCTCTTTCCGTTTCTACCTGAAATCCTTTTAGGCAACAACAACGCCTGAAGTTAATTTGAAAAGAAAGGCGATGTGAGAAGATTTATTGTTTAAAAGTATAATCTAACAAAGTGGGTGTATTGGATATCTGTTTCTTTGAGTGAAGAGAGATGCATTTCGTTCTTCTGAGCAATCTGTTCTTTAATGACAGGGCATGTGATTATTATGTTTTTGAAAATATGATGACACATTTGGCTGGTCTATGCTTTAAGATGACTGAGAGAAACCAAATCATTTTTTTCCTGTTTCAGAAACTCTTTCTATTATTTCTGATGAGTGTGAACGGTAACTGAAATCAAAAGACATTCAAACACTCAACACTGTCTCATCTGATCACTTCTGTACAAAACCACTGTGTTTGCATGCTGCCAGCCGGTCTGACAAAAGTCTTTTGTCGAGTCTGCTTTACTTGAAACAGAGAGAAAAAAGCTGAAATGTCACTAAATCAAGCCAATGCTGATTCAAATTTTTTACCATGTCATTGCTTGTGTAAGTAGTTTGTTATGCAACTGTTCAAGTTTTGTGCGAGGGAGCAATAAGCCCTGTGGAGCACAATAAGCCTTTTGATGAGAGAACCAATCACCTGTATCAACTCCGAGGCTGTTTCACATTGGACTGACTCATAATCCTGCAGTTTCTGATGATCCATGTGTGATTTTCTGCCATATCCCATTTAGCTCATTTATTCTTCCCATTCAATTTACATATGGAAAACAAATTACATTATTGGAGCACTACTTATGAAAAATACCTTATTATGAAGATGCCCCTTTCAAATGATCTTGGAGGGAAAATCTATTTTTGAAGGCAAGGTGTGTAATTGTATGTAACAATATTTTATGTAATACATAGAAACATTTAATTAATACATATGAATGTATTACATTAATGTAATATAACTGATTAATACAATAATTTATTGTTATATGCTATGTACTTCTATTATACTACTACTGTTATTATGCACTATGCTATACAATACTGTTCAAATTTTGAATTTCAAAACATTTAAATGTTTTGAAAGAAGTATCTTATGCTCTCCAAGATTGCAGTTAATTAAAAATTTAAAATATTTATTAGAAAATACAATAATATTGTTAAGCAGTATTACATTACAGTATTACAGTTTTCTATTTTAATATATTTAAAAATGCAATATATTGTGGAAAAAACTGAATTTTCAGCAGCCATTACTCCAGCCATCAGAAATCATTTAAATATGTTGATTTGGTGCTCAGGATATACAGCATGTCTATCTACATATAATAAAGTTGGTGCACCTTTAACATTGATGGTTATTGGTTTTGTTAAACACTTTTTCAGTCAATACAAATGTATTTCCCTATAGCCTTTAAAGGCATTCCAGGTGTTTTCCATAGTGTTTAGGATATAACTGTGACATTGTGCATGCATCTAGAGTAGCAGAGATAATTATATTAGAAGAATCCTAGCTATTCATCTTACAACATAGTTCATACACAGTATTCCCATTTGAGTTGCTTTTCACTTCAAGCAAAGAAATCCATAAAAATACCATTTGATAGCCTGTTAGATCTGTGGAAAAGCCAATTCTAGTGTGACAGGCCTGTACAGCTGCCAAAGTACAAAATCCACAAACACACACACACACACATACTGATTCATCTAGGGGAGGAAGGGAAAAACAATGAGAACTAGCAGAAATTCTGCACTTTATTATTATTGTGCTTGGTGAGTATGATGGGGAAAGGAAGGGGTGAAGGAGAAAAGCTCAATAATAAATCAGCAGCAGGAGTGAGAGGGGAAGTTGATGAACCCTCTGAATCGCACTTTAATAGATTCTGTCAGCCTTGGACCCTAGACCGCCTGTCACAGTGCACAGAGGACAGCATGGACCCTGAGATAAACATTGCATGATGCTAAATGTTAAGAGATGAGATGCCTTTCAGTAAAAGACTTTTATCATTTTTCTTTCGCAGAGAGATTGATTTCTTATCTTAAGATCATTTATCATAATTATCACAGTAATTAGTACTCACATTACGCATGTTAGCTATTTTACAAAATCCATTCACGTCAAATAGATTTATAGACCATATAAACTATCATCTTCTAAGTCTCTGTAAAAAAAAGTTTGTGATTTTAACGGTAAAAGACTGTAAAAATGCTACAGTAAAAATCTATTAATTGGTTAACACTAAGTTCCCTTACTATACACAGTGAAAAACTGTAATGGGCATTTCATGTAATTTTACAGTAAAATACAGTTTTTGGAAGTGAAAAAGAACATATAATTACTGTATAAAAACTGTAAATTGACATTCCCAGAATTCCCTGTGTTACATTTCACGTTTACCAGTTATGTTCATTAGGGTTGTATGTTACTACCTAATAGGGGTGTAACGGTACACGTATTCGTACCGAAAATTTTTGGTATGGGTCTTTCGGTTCGGTACGCTTGTGTACCAAACAAATCATTCAATTCTTTCAGGAAATTCAGACAATAAATGCTGTTTTGGCGCTCTTTGATGTGGCGTGACAGCTTGCTGTGTAAACGCTTCAGTTCTGACGGTAGTGCAGAGAGTGATTGAGCGCGATCATCCCTTCATCTTTACTAGTTTTAACACGAAATAAACATGAATTAACATCTCATGCCTCATGTTATCGCACAGTCAGTGTTCCACTCGCAGAAAGATGTGATTAAAACGGCTTGTAAACAAAATGTCACGTAGCATTTCATTTAACTCAGGCAAGTCATCAGTGTCCTCAGGCATAGCTCGTTAGTTTACCAGATAAATGAAGTCTAGAGAAGAGCATTTTGCGAAATATTACACTATATACTTATTATATTTCACTTGACCTGTTAGTGATGTCTTAATCATTCAATGTATATTTAAATAAATATTTTATGAAACAAGTTATGACTTATATTTCAACAACAAATAGAAATTGATTTATTTGAGTGTTGATTATTATAGTTAAAAAGAAATAGTAAATAAATGTAAGTTTAGGCTCTGTTGTTAATTGTAACCTTATAGTAATGTATAAGGGCTCCCTATAATTTAGCGCAGAAGCTGAGGTAGATTTTTATTATTATTTTTATTATAGATTTTTATGAGGTAGATTTAAAGAAAATTTTAATAGAATTTATTTAAAGATAATAATAATAAAAAAAATTTGTTTAAATTTTTTTTCCTCCTGCTGTGCCGAAACCACACCGAACCGTGACGTCAAAACCGAGGTACGTACCGAACTGCCATGTTTGTGTACTGTTACACCCCTAGTATCTAACGTTATCTAATGTTTAATAGATTATTAAATTTAGGTTAAATCCATAAAACTTAAAATATTGCTACCATATTTGTTATGGTAAAATTATTATATATTTTTTTTACAGTGTACTTCTAAGTACTTCGAAATGATACAGTATTTAGTCACGAATGTCCACTTTTCACCCCAAAATGAAACATTTGTCATAATTTACTTCATATGTCATTCCAAACCTTTTTACCTCCTTCAGGAAAACACAGAAGAGGAAATGTTGAAATGTGGTGGGGAAAAGTGGGGGAAAAATATGGGTAAACTGTCTCTTTTGGAAAAGTGGAATTCATTCATGACTAAATGCAATAAATGATGACAGAATTTTAATGTTTTAAATGGATTTCAGTTCTATTTTCTATTTCCTTTCCCGAAAGCTGCAATACTGCGGTGCACAGAAAACCAGACAAAAAGAAACAGCCTATTTGCATCTGGTTGTAATTATTCAAACAAACAAACATATTCTCCTTTTGTCATTTAGTGCGCATGTAAAACGGATCAGTTTGTGTGCATGTTGCTTGTGCCGAACATGCTTTTGTTGGGCGCAACAGAGCCTGAAGCCCAATGGCTTGACAAAACCTGTTTGTCTTGGTAGCGTTTGACAGAAAAATAAATACATAAACAGATAAATAAAGAAAGAAATTAAATTCCCCCTCCAGGACCTGCATTATTTACCAGTGTGCTGTTTCTACATGTTGAGATGAATGAAGTGGTGCTGAATAGACACGTAGACCTGATATCAGCAAACGTTCACTATCGAGAGTGATATCATTCATTATTCACCCGCCCCGCAGCACAATGACAACTATGTTCCAGAGGTTTATTAACTCTAGACAATAGAAACGTTCCCCTTTTCATCAGATTCAGCATGTGTTTTAGTCCAACATAAAAGATTATGTTGTTGTGATTGTATTAAAGCCAAATATGCCCCAATAGTGTGCTGGAAATAGTCTATAATAAATGAGGTGGAGTGTAAACTGCTTACTTGACTCTGAATAAGGATATCTGGGACACTGGGAAACACAGGTTAACCATATTCTTCTTCAGAGTCAGCTATATTCATTGCTCAGGTACACCATGGATAACTTCATCACTGTAATCAACAGTTTTAACAGTAAGTCTTGACATGTCAAGCATATCAAATCATACGTTGTATGTCAGTAACTGTAGTGTGTTTGTTTGCATTTTATTTTGTGATTTCACTGGAACGGAGAGATCTCAGATGAGAGACAGAGAAATGCATCGCGTGTCTGTGACAGACGAATTCTATTGCTCATGACAGGGCTGCCACTTACTAGAGGGAAAGTTAATTATGTAACAAATTTTAAAGTTTGTAAGGGGAGGATTCAAGGAAAATAACCTTAGATAACTTACTGCAGTCTCTGTTTTCAGAAAATGTAAAGATAAGTCACCATCATAGATTGTTATAAGGGGAAAGATGAAGGGCTAATTAGCCACGTATAGAAATCATATATGTATGGATATAAGATTTTAGTAAGGTTTTAAATGTTTTTAAATTTTCATAAGTCTCTTATGTTCACAAAGACGTAAAATATCATTTCAGTTTAAAATAACTCTTTTCAATTTTAATATATTTTAATATGGAATGTATTCCTGTAATGGCAAAGCAGAATTTTCAGCAGCCATTACACCAGTCTTCAGTGTCAGATGATATTTTAGAAATCATTGTAACATGCTGATATGGCGATCAAGAATCATTTTACAAACAGTTGTGCTGCTTAATAATTTTGAGGAAACTGATATTTTCAGGATTATTTTATGAATTGAAAATTACAGCATTTCTTTGAAACAGAAATATTATGAAACAATATTTGTCTTTATTGACCCTTGTGATCAATTTAATGTATCCTTACTTATAAAAGAGATCCTTTCCGATCCGATCCTTACCGATCCTTTTCCTGTGCGAAATTAAGTTCAATTATAGATGACCGTCTCTGCTTGGCAGGTGAATTATTTCTGTTGTTATGTTATACACATGCAATTACGCATATATCATGCTGGCAGTGTGAAAGCCCTCTCAGCAGTGTCATAAAAGAGGTGGGCGATAGAGGGAAGGTATGGGTGATAAGTGTATGAGTCAGATGTATTTAATGACAGTATTTATGTACATATATGCATTTAATGTTAGTTGGAAAAGAGAGAAATAAAGTGTGATGCACGGCTAATGTGCCAAGAATACTCTTTCTCTTTAGAGTTAGTTTCTCTTATTGATTGCTTAACTATTATAGTGATTAAGTCAACTTATCTAAGAGCATCTCCACTCTCCATAATCTACTTCTTACCAGTGAAGCATCTAAAACTGGTATAAAATGTGTGTGCATGGATGTATTCATTTGTCTCTACCATTCATGTTAGTGGTTATCAGATGTTCAAGCATGTTCTGTATGCTGGCTCTCGAGTTTGGATTGTGCACGTGTGTGTGTGTTCTCAGAGGTAATTAACACTCTAACCTCAGTCCTGCTGATGGTGGAGAGAGTAATGACGACATCCAGGCCTACCTGCAAGATATCGAGTTTTATCTGGAAATGAGACCTCATGTGACTGACAGAGACAGATTATACCTCCTAAGAGCCACATCAGATATAGATATCCATTGCAGAATTGATGTCATACGGCTCGTTCACTGACTCGCTGGCCGTCTCAGTGATCAGTCGTAAAACAGTGATTCTGTCCTAATTCCCTTGCATATTAATGGTGGAGTTCCCTTTAAAATCTTAAATGATTCCCTTTGAGCTAAATTATTGACCTGTTTCCCTTACAGTGGTATCTGTCAGACAGACAGGAGTCTAAAATCAGAAAGCTTTTGTTCTCCTTTCCCACTGGCTCAGCTCTATTTAATGCACAGTTACTCATGTTAACGCAAATTTTCAATTTCAGCGTTCAAACTGTCATGTAGCCTATTGCGTCAATGGACTGAATTATACAATCCCATTTGTCTTCTCATTCATTTGACCAATGCTAAATGCAATCATACAGGTTTGCTATAGAAAGAAATCAGCCAATCTTTTGATGCAGCTAGTCACTCATTCACTTTTTGCACATATGCACATACATCTGATATAATATCCTTTACAACACATCACCACCATCCTTACCAGCAGAAGAGGGAGAGGCTGAGAGGCTGAGATATTTTTTACCCAATTTCATTAGACTACAGAATGCTACGATTGACCAATCAGGAAAAAAAAAAGGATTCCATAGAGCTGGGCAATTATCTGTCTTATTTTCCAATATTTCACACATTTCTCTACTAACATACGCTATTGAAGAAAAATTGTATTTTGCGTTGTAACAAGTTTAGATAAAGACAAAGTCATTAGTCAAAACAAAACACCATAAAACAATTTCAACCAAACACAAGAGGGATTTCACGTTGAACTGAGGGAATGAAGCTCAGAAATGCCTGTTAAAGGATGATAGCGAATGGACAGATAATGAAGAGAGGCAGACAGTGCTGTGGGGAGATGAACATGACGGCCCGCCATCACCTCCAGGAGGTGTGAGAGACATGTCCATCAGACCCAAGGCTGCATCCTGTCACCATTCATAGATTTAAATCCATTTCATTTTCTCATTTCTGGACAGGCGATGGCAGCTGGCCATCCTACATGCTGTATACGCTGGGATCAGGAGTCAGAGATAGGAGAGGACGTAAGCATTAACTCTGACCACTCTGATTAAAACATCCAATCTAAACTCCTAAAATAAGACTCTAACATAGGGCTGGACGATTAATCGATAAGTAATTGAAACCGAAATTCAGAACCTCTAACCGACGTAATTTTCCTACATCAATTTAGTTTTTTTGAATCCTGTTAATACTTTCCCCAGGGTTGCCAGGGTTGTCAAAACAAGTCCGATTGTTATTCAAAACTAGACCAAAACTAGCCCAACCGCATTTTCCCCAGAGTTTTCACACTAAGGGCGATTGCTTTAATTAAATAAACTGACTAAAAAACAACCCGCGGCAGCAGCCCAAATTTGGCAACCCTGACTTTCCCCTTAAAAATATACTACCACTTTTGTAGTCACATGACTCCGTCCAGACTCAGCGGCATGGAAGCAACATAGAACTTGAATGCCGAGTCATCTGAGCAACCTGAGCAGCATAAAAAATATGCTTCTTGCATATTTTTAAAGTGAAAATATCTTTTTTACATTCAAACTGAAATGTGACTTTTTTCATTTCAAGAAATGTGTCATTTGATTTCAGTTGTTCGAAATATTCAATAAATAACCATAAATAGTTTATTTCCTTCGATTATTTAAAAAAAAGAGATAAGAAATGCACTCTTTCATTAGATACAATTGACCACATTTAATAGTTGAGCGTATTTACAGTACAAGCCTTGTCAGTGAACTATGAATGCAAATAAATAAATAAATAAAATAATCGTTAATTAATCGTAATCAAGGTAAAATGTTCTATTTATCGATATTTTGATTTTAGGTCATATCATCCAGCCCTACTCCAGCACCCCCAAACCATTTCAAAACTGTATACTTCATGAACAGTCTAAATTCTTGGAAGAATATACAGTTATTTGGTAAACAATATGAGGCTATTAAACTAAATGGAACTGAACCATGGTTATACCACTCAGATGAATGATTGTTTAAATTGTTGAAGAACAGTAGTGAGATTTAAAAAAAAATTTTTATTAAAATTATGTTGTTTCTTTTTCTCCTCCTCCAAAAGGATGAAATGAATCATGAAAGTTACCAATGGAAGTCAATGGTAACCAAATGTTTGGTTATAAACATTCTTCAAAATTTCCACAGAAGAAAGAAAGTCGTGGTTGGAATGACATGAGGTTGAGTAAATGATGGCAGATTTACCATTTTGGGGTGAACTATCCCTTCAAGACACATTTCTATTTTTGAAGGATGCAATAATGTGCAACTAACCAGTAAAATTACAAAGTGAGACGCCTCAAAGTCTAAATGTTGTCATGGAAACTACTCAGGCTAATTTAAGGTTTTGGCTTCAAGGCCATTGGAGGCCACACGCAACAAGATGTTCTTCATTAACACTTTGTAAATGACAGTCAACAAATGACCCCCCCTGCTTATGGGTCTTTCATTTATCTCCAGCCAGTTCATCTTATACTTTAATGGATGAAGAGTGTATCTTTGTACTTAAAGCTCTAGAGTACAACACACATCAATACAGCTGAGCTGCTAGTTTGTGTCACGGTATTCTGCTGGTGTGCCCTAGATGGCCACCAGAGAACACTGTGTTTTGTGTGAGCACATGGCTTGTTGTGTGTTTGTTGGTGCCATGTGCTCTCCTGTCTCATTGTCTGACCCCGCCCTTCTTGTTATCTCATTATTGTTTCAGTTGTCCCACATTGCCTGCCTTACTTAATCTCCTTGTGTTTGCACTCCTGTGTTGGTTCGTTATCGTTCATGTCGTTGGTTGTGGTTCTCCTGACTGTTCATGTGTGGCAGTTAAGTTTTGCCCTGCCCTGCCCTGCCCTGCTTTGTTTTAGTTTTTGTGTCTTTGTTTAATAAAAGGTAGTGATTGGAAACCGAGGCTTTCTGAACCGTTTGAGGCTTTCATCAAATTGTGCTGAAAAACCATTCGTTACTGGAAGCTTTTTAACACAGTGCGCATTAGCGGCATCTGGTGGTCAGACTCGGTTTCTCCAGCCTATCTAACGAAACATTGCGGAGCAGAGGATGGTCTGAAAGTTTTTAATCCGTGCCAACTCGTGTGACGCGTAGTCCAGTCAATGGATACACATATTGATCAATAATATAAAATATACAAGTGTGTGATTTATAATTAATAATTGACGTGAGTAGTAGCAAAAATATTTTGGGTGAGCTGTTTGGGGTCTCTGAGACCCCAGCTAGAGCACGATAAAATGCAATAGAGGTGGGACGTGCATTCAGTTTCTGTCTGGTGTTGAGGTTATTCTAAACTATTCTACTGAATCCCAAATAAGTGTACACACACACAACCAAGTCAATGTAAAGTCAAACACAAGAGTCATGCAAAGCACAGATTTTTTTTTCAAACCAGCTGTCCCAACCTTCCGATACTGTGTGAAGTTCGAAGCTTCAAACGTCATCAATCACGTGGTATTGTCATTTCGATACAAGCATCGGCACAGTGTGATACAATAGTGCTTTGAAAACTGCATCGGAGCCTCTGTATCAATCGTCCCATCACTAATAAAAGTAATTTTTTGCTAGTATGGGTATATTTTTGTACCCAGCACCTGTCATGCAGGAAGCAGCCTCTCAAGACCTATCCCTGGCAAGAAAACGGCAATTATGCCACCAGAACAATCGTCCTTTTGGGATATTTGGTCAAGGCCTCCTTGATGATGTCAAGGGATTGGGTTTTAAGGAGGTTACCATCATCCGCTGCTTCTCTGTTTTGCTTGCCCCGCTTAAGCTTCCTGCCTTGTTGGCCCAGGAGCCTGCCTCAGAAGCCGCTCCAGTCCGGAAGCCCTCAGATTCCACTACAGAGCCCACTCCCGGTCCAGGAGCCCTCAGAGTCCACTCCAGAGCCCGCTCCAGTCCGTGAGCATTCAGAGTCCACTCATGAACCCGTTCTAGTCCCGGAGCCTTCAGAGTTAACTCAAGAGACCGCTCCAGTCCAGGAGCCTTCAGAGCCTGCTTCAGTTCCTCCAGTTGTGGCAGCTTCTGCTACAGAACCTCCTGAACCTCCACTTCAGCTCCTTTCAAGTGGTGGGTTCCAGCTCCGCCTGCTCTGTCCTGGTGGTCTTCAGTTCCGCCTGCTCTGCTCTGATGGGCTTCAGCTCTGCCTGCTCTGCCCTGGTGGGCTTACGCTCCACCAGCTCCACTCTGGTTCCATGATCTATACCTCAGAATCCAGGCCCTCTTCCACTAAATGGGCCTGGCCCACCGTCCCTCCCCCTAGTCCCTGCTTTGTTTTATTTTTTGTGTCTTTGTATAATAAAAGTCATTTTTTGTGCCAGCCTGGCTGTCTTGCATTTGGGTCCTGTCTGCTACTCATGACAGTTTGGGGATTTTATTAATCAAATCATAATTAAACTTATGAGCAATTCCAAATATTTCAGCCTATTTGCTTTCTCCTATAGATGTTTGTACTCATTTTTGTCTTCACACATGGTTAATGTTCTCTAAAGGCTACAGCCATCATTAATTCTACATATTGTATCAAAGTCTGAGAGCTGCTTTGTCATGGTGCAACATTTCATTGGGTTTTGTGATGAAAGGCAAGTTTCAGCAGGATTAGCCTCGATCTTTTAGCACAATTCTATTATCTGCCATCCTTAAAGTATGTTTGCATACTTTGGTTCGACTATCTGAGCGTGCATTCAATTATTTATTCATTAGCTAGGCTCTTGATGCAAGTATGGGTGCTTGTCTTTGTTGCCTCTTATTTTCTTTGCCTCAGTGCTGCAGTGGGAGGTCAGGTGACTCTGAGCTCTCATGCAGAAAATAAGACCCCAGTGACAAGCAGTTTGCACCAAAATACTGATACACAAAGACAGAAAGAGAGAGAGAGAGAGATTTGATGAAGTATGAAACAATGTTGACTAAACGAAAACTGCAGTTAACTGATGTTAAATAAACCCAGACTTTGTGTACAAGCATTTATGATTAGAAATCTGATCTAGAAATTAGTAGTCTGTAAAGTATAACATGAATGGATTCAAAAATCAAGGAGTCAAGAAATACCCACATGCAATATGATTAATTCTAACTTTAACCTCGGCTGTAAAGCAACATCAAAAATGCATGACTATATTGGGAAGAATAGGTAGCTAGTGCACTTGTTTGTTAACTGACTAATATAACATTAATGTGTATACTTTTGACTTAACAACCTCCCTTGAGATAAATGAGAAATAGATTATATTTTTTAAATCTATTTTTAAGACTTGCATTAACTGATATTGGAGTTAAATGACGTTGCTGTTGGTCAACTGTTTTGAAACCCTGCAAATTTATTTAGATATTTGTAAACTACCATTCAAAAGATTGGGGTCGGTAAGATTTTTAATGATTTTGAAAGAGGTCTATTATAGCTTATTCTATTAATGAAAATACACTAAAAACATAAGCCTAAAAACATAACCATATTCTAATCTACCCCATCGTAATCTAATCTCAACCCCAAATCTCAACCCCAAACTGGAACATTTTGAAAAATCAAGAATTGGTGATGTTAATTCTCTATAACCTTTATTTAATTGACAAAAGTACATAGAAAAGATTTCCAATGTTTTCACTGACCAACTTAATTGTATTTTGTAAATATAAACACATTTTGATGGCTGCAACACACTTCAAAAAAGTTGGGACAAAAGCTTGTTTAAAGGAACACTCCACTATTTTTGAAAATAGGCTCATTTTCCAACTCCCCTAGAGTTAAACAGTTTAGTTTTACCATTTTCAAATCCATTCAGCCGATCTCTGGGTCAATGAACTTTGCCGCCCGTACGATGGGTGCAGCAGGCGCAATGATATTACGCAGCACCTGAAAATAGGCGTTCCATTTCCGTTCCATTACAGCACCTGCGTAATATCATTGTGCCTGCTGCACCCATGGTACGGCAGCAAAGTTCCTTGATTATTATGCCGGAATGAGAGTATAGTTCCTAGCCACATCGGCTTAGAAAATCGCAACTTTTCATTTTCCGTCGGTCTTAGTACACGATGTAACTACAGAAGAGTCAAGTTTTAAATAGGAAAAATATAGAAAATCTTTGGTCCTTTTTGAGCGAGATGCTTACGGTCTAATCAGATTCAATGATCTATGCTCATCTGCCATTGTCTTGTTTTAAAAGCCATGGACTTCCCATGAAAGACATCATCTTGATGGCAGTATGTGTCTGTACAGTCTCAATACATGTCAATGGTACCTTTGCACATATTCCAGTCACCTACGCCATTTGTACTGATGCATCCCCATACCATGACAGATGCTTGCTTTTGCATCTGTCGCTGGATGGTCCCTTTGGTCTTTGGGACTTAGAATGTGATGCCCATTTTTCCTAAGAACAAGCTGAAACGTGGAATCATCTGATTACAGTACACATTTTCACTTTTTGACTGTCTGAGATGAGCTCTGGCCCAGAGAATCCGGTGGCATCGCTGCATAGAATTGATGTATTCAATTTTTTTAATGCAGCGGTAGACTGTAGTAAATGAGAGAGATTTTCTGAAGTACTCCTGAGCATGTGGCTATATTTAACACCGCAGCATGATGGTTTCTTACACAATGACATCTGAGGGCTCAAAGGTCATGCACATTCACCTGAGGTTTCCTTCCTTGCCCTACATGTACTAAGATTTCTCTGGATTCCCTAAATCTTTTGACACTATTATGCATGGTAGTTGGTAATAGTCCTAACTTCTTTGCAATTTTGCATTGAGAAATGCGATTTTTGATTTGTTTGGCACTTTTCTTTACTGGCAAAGACTGAGATGATCCTTTAATATGATATATGATCACTTCACCTATTACCAATTCATCTGCTCATTGTGGACCATTTCAAACCGTTTAACTTGGATATTCCACAACCTTTTCACTTTTATTTTGCTTCTGTTCCTTCTGTTTTTTGGAGTGTGTTGCAGCCATCAACGTCAAAATTTGTTTATATTTACAAAATACATTTTTAAACTGGTCAGTGAAAACATTGGAAATATTTTCTTTGTAATTTTGTCAATTAAGTCAAAGTTAAAGTGAATTAACAAATCACAGATTCTTGATTTCATAGAAGTGACAATTTATGACAAGTTTGACAAGTTCACAAGTTCAAGTTTGACAAGTTTAAGCTTCAAACATATTTCAAAGTTCTAAACTGAACTGTCAATCAAAAAAGCCAGGAGGTTACTTAAAGATGAAAAGTTCTGATCCTTAAAAAAATCTATTAGTAAAAGTATTAACTTTTTTTTAATCCCTTTACATTCTACAGGCACCTTCATTCTCATTCAGGGATGTTAAAGGCGTTTAATGAAACTTGGGTGAATCTCTTCATTGTGACCTTTCAGTCTGATCTCCTGCTTTGAGATCTTCACAGAGAAGCTCTTCATTCTTTCCCTATAAATCCCTGTAAAGGTCAACCATGACAAATGGAATATTCACACCAGAAGAAAAATTATTATTATTTTATTTTATTCTTTACCACTCCTACATCTTTGTTTCCTCAGGGTCAATTCAGACATAGAATTGATCAATCTCTGTTTACCTGTTCTCTATTCATGCTACATTACAGGATCCATTTTTGCCTCAAAACCTATTAAACCTCTGTGACTTGTAAGTTGTTTCCAGAGGATTGTTGACCGATTCCTCTCATTCTTCATTTACAATTTCAAATTGGCCACCACTGATCCTGTTCGACCAAGCTGGGCTTGGTCTTGGAGCTGGTTTCAACTTCACTGAGGTATCATAGAAAAGTTTTAACTCAAGTGCCAGCTCTAGATGTTCATCCAGTATTTTTAGTCAGCAGTTCATGTTTAAGATTGGCGATGAACGGTTGAAAGGAGTAACTGTGAAGAGAAAATTACCTCATCAAATGGGTTTCCAGGGTTTCTATTGCAGCACAAAACATAAAGACACAATGAAGCCTACTGGCCTTCATTGTTTACCATGAGTGAGCACGTATGAGTGTGTGTAATGAGAGCAGTAATAGAAAGCTTCCTCCCGAGCAGCTCCCTGTCAGCCCTGTACAATGAAGTCATGATGGACATGAAGAGCTATAAGTATAACATCTAGAAACCCAATCCTCCTCTATCTGCTTCTCACTCATACACTGTATGTTGCATCAGTACGCGCTCCTGCACTTTTAATGCTGTCCTGACGGGCTGTCAACGACTCAGAGATCACTATCAACACAGACAGGGACGAGAGAGAGAGGGGAGGAGAGAGAAGCATTCATACACTAGTGCTCTGTGTAGTAGATATGAAGACAAACATTGGATCTGAGAAACAAATGTTTATTTTTTTATTGAAAGCAAGCGATAATAATGGGAACCTTGATCAGAAGTCAATTTAAGAATGGGTGTTAACAAGCTTCCACAGGATGAACAACAGTTTAGGCTTTTAGAGGTGTACAGTTTGCATTGTTGTCCAGGGGACTGTTATTATTAGAGATTCAAAATATACAAGTTCCAAATCCGTTATCGGCCAATATTAGAGACCTTTTTTGTGTTGGATATGTAATGTCATATTTAATTGGATATTCAATATGACACTTGAAGTTAACTTTTAAGAAGATTAAATAAATAATTGAATAACACTTTTAAATGTAATCATTATCAAATCTTAAAATCAATATATATTTTCATACGGTACATCATAATGATGTAGTGCCTAAATTTGATTAATTGATACTTTATTGATCCTTTACAGGAATTTTTTTTTTCACGGCAGCTTTAACACACAAAACACAGCACTATACATAACAAATTAATTTATTAATTCATTTATATCACTTAAAATAACTGATTTTAGTTTTTAGTATATATAGTTATATTTAGTATCTATATTTTTTATTATTTTTTTTTTTTAGAGTATATGTTTTATTTGTAATATATTTAGACAAAGTTATAGAATTTTAATACTGGCCATTTATCAGTTATCAGCCAGAAGATGATTTATAAAATAATGAGCACCTTAACATAACTGCTAGAAGTTCAATATCTGTGTGTTAACTAAAATTATAAAAAATATTAACATGTTATATTAACAGATGAAAAGAAAAATGAAAATTAGAACCTAATAATAATAATACAACTAAAATTACTCAAATAAAAATAAAGCTAAATATAAATATTTAAAAGAAACTGATTCTAATATTAAAACACACTGAATTTGGAATGAACACTGAAAAAAAAATCCATTAAAAATATTGAAATAAAAAATATATATTAAAAATATTAAAAATAACACTAATTCAAAATATTAATAAACATTAAAATAACACTGCTGTGCAACCCTACCACGGTTAGTTGAGTACTCAAGCACTTGGAAGCAACAGCAATTGTTTTTCAACTTCAAAACATTTCACACTTATTAGAATTAAGTAACAACAACACCAGCTTGTGATTGATTACAGTGTTATTTTTGATCGGTACCTTGTGGTCCAATTCATCAGCCAGAAGTTGTATCAACACTGTACATGATGACATTGAGCTCAGGGGAGGAACAGCTCAACACTATGTCTGGAGAGGATTAGAGGGTGACACACAGGACGTGTTCTTCCTTTCAAACAGCTACATGCTACACAACCAAATGAAACAGAACACAGGGGTGTAGAGAGGTTTTCTTTATTTTTCAAAGAACTGTTGTTGTTGTTTTTTTGACATCTTAAAAACTTGGTTTGAGACCCTTACAAACACCAGGATGCAATGTAAGGAGGAGACAGTGGCATAGCGTCTGGGTATGCAGGGTATGCAGGTGCACATGGGCCCGGGCAGTTTGGGGGCCTGCTGAGGGAGGGAACGAATAGAGCACTGCATGGGCCTGGCCCTTGTCCAACAACTTATGAGAATTCTCGGCCCGAGTCTGGATCCCGAGTCTCTCTCTCTCTCTCTCTCTCTCTCTCTCTCTCTCTCTCTTCCCCATTACACAGCTATTAAAATAGTTCAGGTTTGGTTTTTAATGGCAAAGTGGTCATATTTATTTTTGTTTCTTTATTAAGTTAATTTAGAAATATATTTGGAACATTTTATGTTTGCTAAATTCAAGTTTTTGTTTTTTAAAGGAACGACCAAGCGGCCAGTGGCAGACAGTGAGTTGAGCATAATTTTTTATCAATTTAGCTTTCTCAAACCAACACGACTTGCCTAAAATAAACAGACATAAAACACTTCATGCATTTCACAGTATTAATTTAAACATTTAACCTAGATAGATGAGCACTGTTATCCAATCGTTTGTGCGGAGAGTGAAAGCTAAAGCGCGCTTTGCAGGACATGGAGGCGCCAGCGCAATCACTTGCATTTATTTTTTAATAACAGTGGAAACTTACAGTGGAAAAATACGCCATAATTTTTGCTCATAAAGGTAAGAGTATACATCATTCGGAACTGCAAAGGGCTTACTTTTATTTGTGTGCACTCACAATATCAACAAAACCTTGTGCTTTTGTAAAATAAGGAAAACAAACAGGATGAGCTTTCTGTCATCTCTGTCTTGAGCAGGAGCGCTTCACCGACATGATAAATATATCTATAGAATGCTTTAAATGACTATTTTTAAACGAAATAATTCAAATCGAAAACAAAAACTCTTTCATTATGTAATCCGTAAAGATGCATTTCTGTCTAAAGGCACGTCCAGTGAGGAGATGGCGAGTCAGGTTCGTCAAATTCATTTTTGCAACACTGACTCAGAAAACATTAGTTTATTAACAGATAATTTAAATATCCCCTAACTATTTTTTACTTTTTTTGGGCCGCTGTGCCAAAATTGTGTTTGCATTAAGTAGCCTATACAGCAGCAATTTTGTGCCACGTTGAAAAATAACTAAATAAATAAGATTAACGTCATAATATTTTAAGAATAAAGTAAAGATTACGACAAATAAAATCATGTTATATTGCGTGAAGTTAATGTGAAAATTCCCCCTATAGGCGTACTCCGGCAAAAAAAAAAAAAGTCTGTGGCATCCGTAATTTTTCACATTTAACATAAAAAACAGCAATAAAACTTAGACTTATTTACTTTTTTTTTTAAACTCTGATCGATTCATGAGACATTCATTTGTATTCAATTGTTCTGATTTTTTTCAACATACATTCAATTATTCATGTTTATATTATGCTGTAAATATTAAAGAGGAAAATATCATTATAATATCATTGAACTGAGGATTATCTCACTACAAATTAAAGAGCGTAAAAAGACGTTTATTGTTTGTATTTTATTATAAAATTGACAGAAGGCTGAGACTTTGTAGTAACAAAGTACAAAGCTGTGATTATTGGGTGGCTTGTGAATAGTCACGATTCACGTAATGTGTTAAAAGTTAAGTTAACCGTGTTGGAGCCCAGCAGATTAAATAATGGCATAGATGGACCCACCACCCCCAAAGTACTTGGGTAATTTATCTATTGAGCACTCAAGCAGACAAAATGACCAAAATATCCATCTCTAGAAATGACAGTGCTGGTCTGAGGTTAGAAATCCCTGGGGAGTGACTGTAGAGGATCAGAAGAAGGAACAAAAGGGAATACATTAAAGCCTGATACTGTCAGATACACACCACCAAACTCACCACACACACACACACATACATTTGTTCAAATTTGGTACATCTGCTCTACTCAGACACTTATAGTCATCAAATACAAAAAAAAAGATGTTCAATGGCTGTTTGAACTTATTTCCAGAGAAAGCATGTCATCTCAGATTCATAAGATAAGACAAGTGACAAGATGGTACAATTAACCCTAGAGGTCAAGAGTGTAGCATAAAGATTGACCAATAGATCTAAAAAAGCACAAATTAACCTCTTGACTTTGTGCAAAAGTCCAAGCATCAAAGCTGCAGTGTTTGCTATGTTGCAGGAACATGAAGTACATAGTACATTTATTATTATTGTTATTTGTAAATGATTAAAAACCGAAGCCTTAGAGCCATCATCATTTCAGGGTAACGAAGTAATTTGGTAAACCTAAAGCCTAGCGCGACCACTGCTTTAAGGTTCTGTGTGTGATGTGCTGATTCAGGACATCAGGTGAAAGACACTAATGTGGTCCACACAACATTTGCATTTAGAAACGTTTATTCTGCAATTAGGCTCAGAAACCACTGGCACCTGCACACACTCGCACACAGGCACAGCACATCCCACCAGAATCCAGAACATGTGCAGCAGAGTAGGTAGAAAATACCCTGAAATCAGTGAAAATATTGCATCAAATCAAGCAACATCACAAATAGAAAATGATCATGGATAATCAAAGAAAAAACACCTACAATTATGCTCTAATAGAACAGGGAGAGGAGAAACACTCCAAAGAATCAACTGTGCTTCCTAGAGTGTAAATATGGAATAGCAAATAATTATGGCTTGTTTGTCCCGAGGAACTCAGAGCTAACAGAGCGAGCTCAGCTAACAAAGATGAACAGAGCAAGGAGATCAAGAGTAGGTCAAACCCATATATCACACTGATGAAACACCCTTTAAGTGATGGACAGTGACAAATATATCACCTGGACCACCATAATTCATACCAAACCCTTAAACAACTACTACTGATCTTCTTAAAAGTGATCTCAAAAGAGTTTGAGAGAATCCAATTCTCCATTCACCATTCCAGCAAGAGAAAAAGCCACAGGTGAAGGGATCCCTGGAATGAAGAAATGGAAATGAAGGAAAGTGGTTAAGGAGGGAGAAAGAGACATACCGGTACTTCATGCCGGTGAGCTTGCCGGTGGACTCTTTGAGGGAGATGTGGTGGCGTGGGGTAAAAGAGCCAAAGCTCCGGGCGATGATGGCGACCGTGCGGAACTTTGCCCGTGCCGCATTCACCACGTTGGGGCTGGTGGCGTTCGTTTTTCCATGGTCCCCATTTCGACCCTTCAGATTGTGGTCTGTGCAAGCGATTGAGACCTGCATGCTGGATGAGGAGGATGAAGAAGATGCAGTCTACAACACAGAAAGGACACACTGAGGGATCATGCGGGGAACACAGTCCCGATCTTCCTCCTTGATCCCGTCCTGTGGATACGGTCAAAGCAGCAGCAGAGAAACTGCATCAATTATTGAGCACAAGGAAAAAGGAGACGTCTACACAGTCCAAAAGTTGCGTTGCGCCTTGTCCAAGACGTTCCCTTGTGAAAAATACAACTGTTAAGGATGCGTCGGGGTCAATGAGCCACAGAACGAAAGCTGCAGAACTGTCCAGAGGAGGAGAGGAGATTCCCGCAGCACTGAGAGGATCCTCGCATGGTCAGCCACAAAAAGCCCGCCTGCTGAAGGGGGGAGAAGAGGAGGAGGAAAGGAGGGAGGGATGTCAAGACCGGGCAGTATAAATCCACAGCTCTGCTGACACTTCTCTCATCTCTTCGAGGTCTTCCACTTTTCTTCCACTCTCTCTCACACACATTCATTCACTTGCTTCAGCTGATAATAATTCGAGTTTCTAATGAGCTTCTGTCCTGCTTTTTTTTCTCTGTTTACTCTTTTCTCTTTAGATCTGTTTTTTTTTGTTTTTTTGGTGAGCTCAGCAGTGATGCTTCATCTGCGCTACAGCTCTAGGGGAATGAGCAGTAGACAGCCGTCCACGTCTGTTTAAAGCGCTCTCTCCCTCCCTTTATCTGCCTCACTCTCTTTCTTTTCTCTTGCTCCACTGCTGTGGAGCGTAATGTCTGTGACACAGACCAAGCGCAATGTTTCGTGTACCTGTGCACACATGAGCTCAACACTCTTTCAGTGCTAAGCCTAAAACCAACGAATGCTAAATTGAAAGCTGTTAAAAGATCTTTTGAAGGTTATCAGTGAAGTTAAAAACATATTCAAGCCCTTTAAAGATGAAGTGCGTAATTTTAGGTTAAAATACTTTCTTATATCACAGCTAAATATGCAAAAGCAACTACAAATAAGATATTTGTTGGCTGATTACTACTAAGGTTGGGTACTTTATGATCGGTATGTACCAGACCGAATTAGAATGCAGATTTCAGTGCCACTTAAACTCTTAAAAATAAAGGTGCTTCAAAAGGTTCTTCAAGCGATGCCATAGAAGAACCATTTTTGGTTCCACAAAGAACTATTCAGTCAAAGGTTCTTTAAAGAACCATCTCTTTCTTACCTTTTTATAATCTGAAGAACCTTTTTTCGCCCCAAAGAACCTTTTGTGAAACAGAAAGGTTCTTCAGATGTTAAAGATTCTTTATGGAACCATTTAGACAAAAAGGTTCTTCTATGGCATCGTGAAGTACCTTTATTTTTAAGAGTGTATATGCCTGAGCTTTTAACTGAAATATTCACCCTCTGGTGCTCCGAAACACATGTAAGAAGCATCAAGTGCACATGTTCGGTAGTTAAATTATACTGCATTCATGTGGTGTCAGAATAATTAGAAAAATAATTTCCCATCTGAAAAAAATCACAAGAATGGAATAATACAAAAGCTCTGATAATACAAATCCAACATCTTTGTTGTAACTTTAGAGTCCATGTTGTTTTCACATTCCGATGTGATTTCCTGGAACGTCATGAGTTCTATTAGTTCTGTGATGCATATGTGGACTTTCTGCGTGAGTCCAGACATATGAGTGAAACAGACATTACATATATTTATAGCACTCAATAATTGCCAATCCATCCAATTTTGGGTAAAAATATGAAAAATAATATTTCTCTTAAAAGAAATTTGAAGCAGATATATGATAATCCACGTTTTTCTTCAGTGTACAGGACTTTTTTTTTTTTTAAGTATCGGTTCAGGCACCGGTACCATTTTAAAAGTATTGATTTGGCATTGGTATCAAAAAACCCAAACAATAACCAACCCTAATTACAACACAAAGTGTAACATTGGTCTGTTTGTTTGAATATCCTAACCAGGAATGTAAATGGCATGATATGAATAATATTGAAGGTCACCTGACAATGTCAGCTGGTAAATGTAGTAAACTCGGGTAGTATTCGTACTACACGCATTCATACTTTTATAGAACATTCCTATTATGCAAAGAATGAGGTATAAAGGTAATTGAAGAGTTGTATTAAATCTAAACAATGTTGGCAGCACTTTATTTTACAGTCATGTTCCGCATGTGCATACTATATACTTCTTATAGTCATTATAATATAATAACTGTGTAATAACTAGGTAATAACCCTGAACTTAACCTTAAACCTAATCCTAACCCATGTAGTTACCTTATATTATCCAGTACTTTCTTAGTACACGTACTGTAAAATAAAGTGGACCCGCACTGTTTTTCAATGTGACTAACCTTAAAACAATAAATGTATCACTTCAACGTCTAATTCATTTGGTGTTATGTAGATATTTGTGTAAAGGGGGTATATTCAGCACAACACAAACCTACAGATCTACACACATATATAATCAAACAAACAGCCAAATACACATTTGAGACAAATGAAAGGAGACATGACAGTCTCTGTTATCAATTAGTATATTAGCTACTTCAAGTCAGTTGACACTATTCTGACCTTATTTAAATCCATTACAAATCAATTGACCTCTGCTTGAGTGCTGGAGTGCTAATTGAAGCTCCCGATCTGGAGTCACTCTAATATATGACTCCCCAGTACCTGTACAGTATTCTTAGAATTACCTAAAGTTCTTTGGGGACAGTGTTTCCCTTGTAAATTTGGATGCTACTGCTGAGCTTGTTAGCATCCTGACAGTGTAAAAGGAAATGAGACTGAAGGCAAAAAAAAGAAAACCTGCGTGCCTTTAACCAGTCAAGTACCCCCTGTCAAAATGCATTCAACTGCAATCTTCAGCCCTTTTCCACCTCTTACCAGTAAATTTTACTGATCGATATGAGATCACACTCACACTTAGTACAGTGTTGGTTTCACATGCTTGCCATTAAATCTTTCCGCTATAACTGTGGGTCTCAAATCAATACTGATCAATGGAGCAGTGAAAATGGTATGACTCTTAACATTTGCCCAAAGTTGCTCATTAAACCAGGAAGCTCTACAAGATTACACCTAGAAACGCAGTACCCGTCCGTGTCTATGGAAACCACAGCGAGTGGAAGAGTTTCTATCAAAATGTTTCCACAAAAGGCAATTTTTTTTCACAGTAGCAGCAGTTACATCTGTTTTATTGCTCTGTAATAGTAGGCAGCTAAGCTTCAAACTGTGTCTCGGTTTCTCGCCCTCTTGTTCTTCTTCAAGATCAAGCGTGTTAACTGCTAAAAACTTATTGCGATTAACATGTGAACGAGTGCCATCACAGCGCATCTAATTTCTTAGATCCAATTATTGCCGCCCCCACGAATCACAGAACAATTACTGCACAGACCAACAACCTCAACTGTGTCCCAGTTTTATTCTGGATTGTTCTTTGGGCTATACAACACCTTTTTGAGCCATTTTGGCATTCACATATGAGCATTGGCTGGTGGCTCCAATGTTTCTGCATGTGATACATGGTAATAGCAGGACATATTTGAAGAGAGGCGCAATTACAGATAAGGCACATTAACCACTCATGCTGTGGACCACTGTATTCAAAAATTCAGTTAAACATACCTGCCACTCTCCTGATGTGCTGCACGCCACAGACCATTTCACACCATAAATACTCAATCAGTAGCTGAGCGTCCAGGTGTACGTGAGTTAGAGGACTTCTTTTGAGTTGTGTGGGGGTGGTGATTCTCTACCAACCACTGAAAGACGTTCTACAATAGTGTTTGATTTGCATCAGAACCTGTACGACAATGGTGATAATTACTATGCAAGCAATAGAGATGGCATCAGAGACATGGCAACACAGTATGACGAGATCCCTCTGTCCTCTCCCTGACCTCAACAGCACTGACATATTTGACCTCTCTGCTAATGTGATTGGGAAAGACTTTTTTCACTGGAGAATAAAAACTTAAGCTTGAGTTCTGATTGGACGGAAATGCATGTTCAAAAATTGACTTATGGGAAAGATGTAGAAGAAATTAAAAGAAGGCAAGTTTACAGAAATTTTCCCACAGGAAAAGCCATTTATTTGCCATGGAGCTTTTTTTGGTCTATAATGTTTATACTTTGGCAAATATACAGTGTTTCCGAGAAGTATTTTGTAACCACACTAAAACAATGTTGTTGCAAGTGGAATTTATTTTAAAGAACGTTTTTTTTGTTTGTTTTTTCAGTAAATCACAGAAATATTTTCCTCAGTTTTAAAAGATAAATCAAAATGCAAACTTTTGAATAATTCTGACAAAATATACACTTGCATTCAAAAGTTTGCCCTTTTTAAAATAAATTAATAGTTTAATTCAGAAAGGATGTTTCACACTGAGAAAGGTAAGGGTTTTACACTATTACAAAAAAAATCATAATAATCATTTTCAAATAAATGCTGTTTTTTTTTACTTGCTGTTCAAAGAATCCTAAAAATTAGGGCATCTCCACAAAAATATTAAGCAACTGTTGTCATCACTGATAATAGGTATTTTTTTCTTTAGCACCAAATCAGCATACACTCTTAAAAATAAAGGTGCTTCACGATGCCATAGAAGAACCTTTTTGTCTAAATGGTTCCATAAAGAACCTTTAACATCTGAAGAACTTTTCTGTTTCACAAAAGGTTCTTTGTGGCGAAAGAAGGTTCTTCAGATTACAAAAAGGTATAAAAGAGATGGTTCTTTAAAGAACCTTTGACAGAATGGTTCATTGTGGAACCAAAAATGGTTCTTCTATGGCATTGCTTGAAGAACCTTTTGAAGCACCTTTATTTTTAAGAGTGTATTACAATGATTTCTGAAGGATAATGTGACACTGAAGACTGGAGTAATGACAGCTAAAAATTCAGCTTTGCCATCACAGGAATAAATTACAGTTGAACATATATTAAAACATAAAACAATTATTTTAAATTGTAATAACATTTCAAAACTGATTCAACTGTGGGCATACAAGACTTGTAAAAACATTTAACCTCAAACTTTTAAACAGTAGTGTTATTTGCGCACGTTTTGTCTATAAAATTGGAATGTGTTATATCACATAGTTAATGTGGTATTCCTTTTGTGTTAAAAAATATATAAACTATAATAAAATGTACACGTAAGTGTGACTTAAGTGTCCAAATACTTTTAGAGCAATGCATTTGCACAAGAAATCACTGACTATGGATGCTTAAAACACACAAATGACTATTTCTTTTCCACTCTGTCGCTAGCATCTTTGGTTGTGGTCACCTTGATCTAATTTTTGAGAACGGATTAGGAATCCCAGGCAATTTCTTTCTCAAGGTTGTTACAGCCATGCTGTCAAGCCAAGACCTTGCACAGAGACACAACAACTAACAGAATGTGAATGTGACATAAGTCTAAAATGACAGCAAGGCCAGGGATAACCTGCCCTCTTTCTTGTGCATTTAAGGAAAGTGAATGTAGAACCCATGCAATCATGTATCACTCATGTAGCATATCAGGTTTGATGTATGAAATGAAAGGTTATACTAGAGTAAATGACAGCAGTTCTTTTTTAACGCTGCTACTTAACCAATACAATACGATGACATCTTGTTTATATGTATGTCAATTAACTATATGTATGGCAATTTCACCTGCACCGGCATTTCAAATAACCCTTAGAGGGACACCATTACATAACCCTGGATGCCGTCAGTATCCCTGGTGTCTGAAAAGCCTATTTATTTCCAGACACCCATACCTCACTGCTTGACTAAACTAATGAGATTACAGAGTATATTTTCAAGCTTGAATAATTAAAAACTCCTGGTGTGATCCCAAATGCTGAGGCACTATTGACTTTTCTGCATTCCCAAATCAACAGGGACCACTGGGTATATTGTGTATCCAATTACTGACTGCATAAACGGCAGATGATTGTGGGTAATATTGATCATGATGATCTTATAATCTGCAGGGTAAGTGCAAAGTGTACACAGACCCAATTTTAATACAAATGAGCAAGATTTCCAAAAACCACTGATTGTTCCTAGTCATGTTAACATATTGTCATATTTGCATGCAGGGTGCTTAGGATTTAATAAAACAAAAAGTGAATGGTGCAATTAGACATAAATACACTCTATACTGCCCACTAGAGGAATGGATTGTATTTGCTACAGTTTTGCCACATTAGATTTATCCATAATTTGTTTTGTTTTTTACAACTTTACAAACAAACATAAACCCTCAAGGCACAATGCTTTGGTTTTGTTCGCCGTTGTGTGTACAGTATGTGTGAGAAAGAGCACATTTGGACCCTGGTGTGATGTAAAATGAGGTGAAAAAGACCTAAGGGCAGGCAGAATCTCTCTCAGTTCTCCACAGTGTGGGAGGACAGATAGACACTCACTCAACAGCACTCTATGAACACCTAACCCATTTATGCACACACAGACACTGTGCCTTAGGACATGCATGAACATTAAACTCCATGAAAAATGAAGTGAAGTGAAGAATGGAATCCATTTAGTTAATAAAACCTTACTTGTATCACACTTGACGTGTTCATTGTTTACTCATAACCGGAGTCAATAATCATGCAGATTTACGTTACAAGCTTATAGAATTGTACAGTAAGAAAGTTATTTCCCTTAACCAGGAAATTAACGTTCTTAGAATTGACAAGACAGTTGACCCTGAGTGGTCAGCTAAATATCTACAGTGGATCTAAAATATGAATAGTTAACTATAACTAGTTGTGGTTAATTATTCATATTTCCCCATGAGCTGATTCGCTACATATGCAATCTAACAGCAAAGGCAAATATTCTTCTTCAGTTCAGCTCACTACAAATTAGCATTTCACTCAGACTCACAGAGCTTAAGATGTTTAAACTCCTGGTGCCTCATTAAGCACTGAAAAAGAGCTAGCCGTTCATGAATGTAAAATGTCTTGGTGTCCTCATGTGACACACAAGAC
>NW_015506265.1:181607-208289 GCF_001515645.1 Sinocyclocheilus grahami | reverse complement strand
AAACACAATGATATATATATATATATATATATATATATATATATATATATATATATATATATAATTTACTCGCATTCCACTTCCAAATATGTATGAATTTCTTTCAGCTGTTGGACACAAAAGAAGATATTTTGAAGAATATGAGTAACCAAACAGTTGACAGTTGTTTTATTTAAAAAATAAATACATTTTTAAAAAAATCTATGGAGGTCAATAGCTACCGTTTACTGTTAGGTTGCCAACATTCTTCAAAATATCTTGTTTTGTGTTCAGCAGAAGAAACTCATACAGGTTTGGAACAACACATTCCAATTAAATGATGACAATTTTCATTTTTGGGTAATTTATCGCTTAAACCATTTCTATATTATTGATTTCTTAAACCCTTTCAAACAACACTGAGCAACACAATCAGATCTTTCACAGCACTAAAAAACAACCATATTCCCCACAGCAAAATAACAGATGCCATACATTAGAGAAATCTGCTATGCAGTTTTACGTATTTATTTTAAATCACTATGGCAACCTTGCTGGAAAATTGCTGGGGTAAATGAGAATGGCTGTTAGTGTGTCTAGGAAGAAATGCGTGTAAAACTAAATGTCTGAGGACAGAGTATAAAGATGATTCTTTGCAGCAATGAAAACCACTGGTTTGTAAACGGTTTTTATTACTGCACTGAAATGAAGACGGAAGTATTGGGAAATGTATAAAGCTTGATCACAGACAGAAACAGGAAGACCTCTAAAGACAAACAACACATCGCCTTGGGAGCTTCTTAAATTACCTGTTTTTTGACCTTGCATAACTTCATTATCTCTCCCCCGAGACCATTTCTCTCTTTATCTCTGTTTCTCACTCACTCCCTCTTTAATGTCATTGATCCTGTAAACACAATCCTCCAGAGGACATCTGACTTTCACTACCAACCATACAGTGAACCCTCAGATGCTGGCGTCCACTACACAAGACAAAGCTTTAAAAGCCATTTCTAACCATTAAGGTGTGATTTTTCATTAAGAACCTACATGGCTTTAGTGACCTTGTCCCATAATTCTATATAACTGCCTCTTCATACATCACACGTTTTGTATGACGGCATAAATTCTAAGTGACAGATGAAAGCGTTGAGGTACCTCTACAATATCTATGGGTTCAATTCAAGGTCATTCATATCAGTAAAAAAAAAAAAAAAAGATTAAATAGAATAATATATAAAAACAACACTTCTAATGTATTATTAATACATTACGAGGTATTATTAATGTAATTGGTGAAGTTTATGTACCATAAATGAAAATACATTTGTCGACTCTAGACAACACCATACCATGCATACATTTGTTCACTTAGCATTTTAATGAGAATTTATCTAGATCCAAAAAACAACAATCTAGGAATATTTTAAATAAGGATAGGAAATGTTCATATTTAAATTACATTGTGCAATTAAATACTTATTATAAATGTTCATAAAATCTAACACAAAACTTGAATGTACATTACTGCTGACAAAAATAAGCAAAGCTATTAAAGAAAATCTATATAAAAATCATGTTTGATACGTCATTCGTGGATTTATTGGAATGTATTTTTTATGTAATTTCCCCTGTAACATTATACAGTAATTTAAAAAGTATTTTACAGTAAAATCCATAAAGGCAAGAATAAACCAGTTACAATTGTTTTTTCATAATTCTTTTAACAGTGTAGAAATGGAGCTATAGGGAAATACAACGGTGTCTGTATGTGGGTTTGCAAAAGGTCTTTCAAAGTTCAAACTGCTCTGTTATTATATTCATCTGTAATATTTTCTATTGGACAAGGTCATAATGTATTATTTCTCAAGTCCTTAACAATTTGTTGATGGTTTTGAAATTAAATGCTACAAATCACCGTTAGCTTACAATAAATCCTGAGTGCATGGTGTCCAGTACGCTCTCAAAATGTATCTTTTTGAAAAAGAAAAGAAAGAAAAAAAGATTATTATATTCTTGCTTTGAAAAACTTTTTTTTTCTTTGTGTTTAAGTAATTTATGCATCAGAGGGTGAAAGAGAGGTAGGCAACATAAGAAGGGTATTGACCAATGTCTGATTCTCTTATATGCCAACAGAAATATTCAATGCACGTTTACTGTAAAAGTGTTGTGCCTGTCAGGTTGTTTGGCAAGACGTCTCAGGGATGCTGGAACTTAACATCACAGTTTCCTTAGGCAAGATTCAGTACCACATGATTAAAAACAGACTGAAGGAATCACTGGAGGCTTCTATGAATACATCTAGCAACAGCAAAATACCAACACAACTCAAATACATGCAAAATTGCTCTATGACAGCTGATTGGTTGTCTAAAATTGCCTATAGGTGGTTTGGATACTGACTAAGATCCGTATTCTGTTCAAATTAATTTTATATTTCCTGGTTATGTACACTGCCATTCAAATATTTGGTGTCAGGATTTTTTTTTTTAAAGAAATAGGTTTTTGCTCAATAAAAGTATTCATTTAGCCTATCAAAAGTCACAGTGAAGATTTTTATAATGTTATAAAACTTTGAATGCTGTTCTTTTGACCTTTCTATTTATAAAAGAATCCTGAAAAAAATGTATCACGATTTCCACAAAATACTAAGCAGCACAGCTCTTTTCAACATTGACAATAAGAAAATTGCTTCAGCACTAAATCAGTATGAACAATGTCAGTTAGATTTGTTTTAAAGAAATTAATAGTTTAATTTAACAAGGACACATTAAACTGATCAAAACTGACACTGACAATGTTACACAAGATTTCAATGTCAAATACTGTAAATACGGTAAATTCGATTAATCACAGAATCCTGAAAAAAATGTGTCATGGTTTATAAATAGTAAACAGTACAACTGTTTTCAAATTTGATAAATGTTTCTTAAACACCAAATCAGCATATTAGAATGACTTCTGAAGGATCATGTGACACAAATTACTTTTAAATAAAAATTAAAACTGTAATGATATTTCACTATGCTACTGTTCCAGCATATGGATTTTAAAAACATTTAAAAATCGTACAGACACCAAACTTTTGAGAAGTAAAGTAAATTAAATGCCTTATACCAGTGGTTCCCAACCCTGGTCCATTGGTCGCCATGATTTTGCCAAGTAAGACATGTTCCTGGATCAACATATTTTGTTGATCCTGGATCAACATTACTGTCCAACATATAGTCTAAACCCAATCCCTACCCCTAAACCTAACCCTACCCATAATTTATTCCTAAAATCAGTCTAATGATAGCTGATTAACAAGGGTGTAGAAGCACCTAACCCTGATCGTAAGCCTAAAACAGATATTTCCTGAAAAGTCATCCCTCAATTCTGATTGGTTAATTGGAATGTTGTTCCAGGATCAACACGGATGTTGATCCAGGAACATGTTGTACTTGGTGAAATCACGGTCACCTCCTGGAGGCACCCCAACACTGCATGTTCTGCATGTCTCCTTAATCAAACATTCAGATCATCAGCTCATTAGTAGAGACTCCAAGACCTGAAATTGGTGTGCCAAAGAAATGTGCAGTGTTGGGGTGCCTCCAGGACCAGTGTTGGGAACCACTGCCTTATACAACAAAAACAAACAGCAGCATAAATTGGAGAGAGTTTTTGTTTGCCTTCCCTGGTTGTGCATTAGAGGCATGGCCAGAGGCAATGGCAGGTGGAACTATTGATTTTCCCTGAAAGCTGAGATTATGGTGTGAAGTGTTTTGTTTGCGAGCTAAAAAGGCAGAATAATCATGCATAATCATGTCCAGTGGCCTTGAAGTGAGTGAGATTATGAAAAAGAGATCGGAAAGTTTTCTGTGCTCACTAACTGAATACATAAAGAACTGCATTTCTCCACAGACTAAACAGACATAAGAAGACAGAGCTAATAGGCAGATGCTCGGAGAGCATGACCTCTTCACACTGCACACCGGTGTGTATCACTCATCATGTTTGCATTCAGAAACACTGTCACCCACATCCCACATAAACACAGCCTCATCATTTCTCTCATACATGCACTCAGTTCTACACACGCTTCAGTGGTAACAAGTAAGAGAGACAGTCTAACGAGAGGTGTGTGATCTCACTGAGCAATCTCACGAGTGTAATTACTGCAAACGGAACACACTGTACTGTAGCATACAGAGAGAGAGAAAAGGGGGTTTAAAACCACACCTGGAGCTGCTGCAGCAATACCATTACAACCGTATAATAACCCAAAGTGGGAAAATAATTTTAATTGTTCAAAAGAGGGGTTCTCACATCAGGTATTTTTCACTTTAGGATATGCAACCCCAGAACATTCAGCACATCATGTATTGCTTTGAAAATTTGGTATTGTTGTTAATGGAACTACATGCTTTTATAGAATCAAAAAGATTCTGAAGAAAACTTCTCATTACCAAACCTAAGAGGGCAGGTGTTATGCTGGCACTGGAAATTTTACATGTATTGATGTTGATGTGCATTTTTAATCCTGGCAAACTTAAAATGTTAGCTTTCTGAGATGTTTCATACACTGTTATGTTTTAACAATGTTTTATATGTTTTATATATTATTGTTTTATACACTGCAAAAATGACCCATGATAGTTTCGAAGCATCAGTAATAATGTGCTGAAAACTACATATTAGCATTAGTAATATTTTGCTTTATATTCCAGCAAAAGTGTGTTTATGGATTTTTATACTGTACAAAACCAGGCACACACACACATATAAAATAAAAAAAAATAATAAATGTAAAAAAAACTTTAATAAATGTAAAGAAAACTTCAAGAGAAAATTTAAAACTTACAAGAAAAATATACATATAAAATATTCTAGCAAATAACTTGCGAATATATTGTCAGGATCAGTAAGATATTTTTTAAAGAAATTAAATATTTATTCAGCAAGGATGCATTCAAGTGATCAAATCAAATAAATGCTATTCTTTTGAACTTTCCATTCATCAGAGAATGTTGTATCAAGCTTTCAACTAAAATATTAAGCGTACAAGTGACAGTTACATTTAAACTGTTATAAAAGATTGTTTTAAAATATTTTTTAAAATACTTTTGAACTTTCTATTTGTCAACGAATTATGAACAAAAAAAATGTATTACAGTTTCCACAAAAATATTAAGCAGCACAACTTTGTTCATCATGTGACGACTGTAGTATGGCTGCTGGAAATTCTGCTGTTCCATCACAAGAATAAATCATATTTAAAATATATAGGCTAAAAATATAAAACTACATAGCCCCACACGTGACATTCAGACAAAAAATATACTTATAGCGGCCACAAATTAAGAATTAATTTTCTTGTTTTATTAATTAATTAATTTATGTAAATCATGACCATGTTATATGAATAGGTCCCTCATTTTGATTTTACTGAAATGAGGATACGAAGCATATATTAAAAGCACACAAAGAATGTTCTATGAAAAGTTAATCTGCAAAAACAGACAACTCCTTTTTTAACAGTTTTCAAAAATCATGTTTTTTCATTGTGCGTTCCAATTAATCTCTATCAAACTTCAGTTGGGTTATTTTGATTAAGTTAAAAATAAAAATAAAAAATCCAGCTAACTAATGCAATAAAACACACACACACACACACACACACACACAAAAACATGAAAACATAATAAAAAAACATGATTTTAGAAAATTAAAAAAAAACTGAAATAAAGTCTTCATATATTAAATCTACATCTTACAAATTAGCCCTTCACAGCAGATATAAAGTGAAAGAGTTCACCTTCAGATAAACTAAGAAGAACAAGAGTTGACCAAGTGCACAGTGACCTCAGCTGCTAACTGTCTATGACAGTGTACAAAACTACTGCAGCATTCTAGTAACCTTCAAGATCTAAATGAGAGGAAGTCAGGAGGGGAATGAACAGAGCGTGAAGGAACATGGCAGTAATAATGATAGAGAGAGTGTGTTTGAACAGAAAGAGCACGATAGTCATATTAATGCAGACTACCTGCTCATAACAGGTACTTATTAAGAAATATAAATGAAAGTCTAGCCTGGAATGACTGAGGTGCCATTTACAGAATGTGAGTGTGTCTTTGAGAGTTTGGTCACATTGAGCTGTGTATCACCTGAGGCAAAATTGTCATACATCAGAGGGACAGTGTGTGTGTGTGTGTGTGTTTATGTGGTTTATGAGGACACAAATTTGCATAATAACATGGGTATGACATAGGTATTACAACGAGAAGGTGATTTATGAGAACAAGTTCAGTGTCCCCGTAATTCAAAAGGCTTAAAAATAAATCAGCATGAGTTTTTTTGAAAATCTAAAAATGCAGAAAGTTTCCTGTGAGGGGTAGGTTTAGGGGTAGGGTTGGTGTAGGGCAATAGAAAATATGGTTTGTACTGTATTAAAACCATTATGCCTATGGAGAGTCCCCATAAACCATAAAAACAAACCTCTGTGCGCGTGTGTGTGTGTGTGTGTGTGTCTGTGTGTGTGTGTGTGTGCGTGCGGGCGTGCGTGCGTGTGTGTGTGTGTGCGTGCGGGCGTGCGTGCGTGTGTGTGTGTGTGCGTCCGTGTGTGTGTGTCCACTATCAAGTGCACAGTTGCTGACTTTGCCTTTTAATTGCTGCTGATATATGAAAGGTGCTTTACATGTCAACAATCATACAGTGACATAGAGAACAGACTGACAGGGCACATTTCACATTCAATACACACTCTGAAGCATAAAACACTACAATAATTTCAAATGCTACAAATAAATGTAGGTATTACAATATTATAAAGTACAGTATAAAAATATATATTCATTTTGAGATTTACTAATGATTACATTTATTCCATTATTCAATTAAAATAATGAATTTTGAGTGTTTTTAAGATTAAATATGTGACCCTGAACCACAAAACTAGTCTTAAGTAGCACAGGTATATTTGTAGTAATAGCCAAAAATACATTGTATGGGTCAAAATGATCAATTTTTCCAATTGATCAAAATCATTAGGATATAAAGTAAAGATCATGTTCCATTAAGATATTTTGTACATGTCCTACCGTGAATATATCAAAACTTAATTTTTGATAAGTAATATGCATTGCTAAGAACTTCATTTGGACAAATTTAAAGGCAATTTTCTCAATATTTAGATATTTTTGCACCCTCAGATTCCAGATTTTCAAATATTTGTATGACTACCAAATATTGTCCTATCCTAACAAACCATACATCAATGGACAGCTTATTTATGCAGCTTTCAGATGATGTATAAATCTCAATTTCTAAAAAATTGACCTTTATGTCTGATGTCTTTATAGCTGAAGGTTTGCTAACATGACAGAACCTTAACTTTAAGTGAGCGTTGCATGATGGTAAAGGATACACACTCTGAAGCATAAAACACTACAATAATTTCAAATGCTACAAATAAATGTAGGTATTACAATATTATAAAGTACAGTATAAAAATATATATTCATTTTGAGATTTACTAATGATTACATTTATTCCATTATTCAATTAAAATAATGAATTTTGAGTGTTTTTAAGATTAAATATGTGACCCTGAACCACAAAACTAGTCTTAAGTAGCACAGGTATATTTGTAGTAATAGCCAAAAATACATTGTATGGGTCAAAATGATCAATTTTTCCAATTGATCAAAATCATTAGGATATAAAGTAAAGATCATGTTCCATTAAGATATTTTGTACATGTCCTACCGTGAATATATCAAAACTTAATTTTTGATAAGTAATATGCATTGCTAAGAACTTCATTTGGACAAATTTAAAGGCAATTTTCTCAATATTTAGATATTTTTGCACCCTCAGATTCCAGATTTTCAAATATTTGTATGACTACCAAATATTGTCCTATCCTAACAAACCATACATCAATGGACAGCTTATTTATGCAGCTTTCAGATGATGTATAAATCTCAATTTCTAAAAAATTGACCTTTATGTCTGATGTCTTTATAGCTGAAGGTTTGCTAACATGACAGAACCTTAACTTTAAGTGAGCGTTGCATGATGGTAAAGGCAATCTAAATGTAAAAATACAATAGGGGATATTAGCATGAACAGTCATTTACATATTAACTGCTACAATAAATAAAACATATAATATCATCAGAGAACCTATAATGCATCCTTCTTAAAATTGTGTCAACTGCAATTTGATAAATGGCAGCAGTGTTCAGCAACTACATATATTAATATAATCACTCCACGGTGTAATATAGTTAATCAGTCTAATTTTGTTGGTTCTTTACAGTTGTCAAGCAGCTTGGCACATAGTAACAGAGAGTGTGATCACAGGTGTGCATATAATGGCTTCAAACATGGCTCATCCAATCAGAAACATTATAAGTGTATTCTAAGGTCAGAAAGCAGGGCAAAATGTTAGCACACACAGATAATGCTATCTGAAGCACATAATGAGTGGACATAAGCATTTCCTGTTGTATATTTACATGTTTAGTGAAGGAGAACGAGAGAGCTGCATAAGGATCCATCTGTTTGCCTCCGTTTGCCCCAAACACCTGCGTTTGAACGCACAGACCACACTATTACATCAAACACATACACACATCTACAGATGTTTGTGGATCTCAGCTGTATTGACACAGAAGAACAAAGACATGTCCATGTTTGATAGACAGGAAAAAAGAGAGAGAGAGGAAAGCAAGTGTAAGAGTAAACGAGAGGAGAGTGGGTGAAACAGATTGTGCTGTCAAAGGGGATGGAAAGGGCTCAATGTGATGTTGCCACGACAGTGCAGAGTGGGACAGAATAAAGTAGCTCCGTGTGTGTGTGTGTGTGTGTGTGTGTGTGTGTGTGTGTGTGTGTGTGTGTGTGGACAGAATAAAAGAGCTCCGTGTGTGTGTGTGTGTGTGTGTGTGTGTGTGTGTGTGTGTGTGTGTGTGTGTGTGTGGGCGATACATATTTCCCCTCTCTCCCTGTCTGACTCACAGCAGCATAAATACTGCAGGCGCTCTCAAAGGCAATGCTCTCATCTGTCCTCTGTCTCACTCTTGTCCCTCAGGCCTGACAGCTAGTCACTGTCTCACACACACGCTGAGGCATTTTATGGGACAGTAGGATAAGTGCAGTACAAGAATGATGAGACAGACAACAAGAAATCCCCGTCATTCTTTTTGGTAGCTAGTTTTGGGTTGCTATTTTCGTTAAACTAAGATGGTTGAAAACTAAACTGTGTGTACAAAATTTAGTTTTGTTTATGTGTACAGAAGTGAAATACACTTTTAGTTTAGTTTTATCTACTTCCACACTTTTGTTCACAAAGTTAACGAAAATCTTTCTTTTTTTTTCTTTTTTTTTACTGCTTTCGATGCTGTTTTTATCTTGTAAAACTAGATTTTATTGTAATTTGTGCATTTTAACCTATATTTTTGTGTGTGCTTTAATAATTTTTTAGTGCTGGGCAACGATTAGTCACCAATTAATTGCATCCAAAATAAAAGTTTTTGTGTATATAATATATACAGTGGGTACGGAAAGTATTCAGACCCCCTTAAATTTTTCACTCTTTGTTATATTGCAGCCATTTGCTAAAATCATTTAAGTTATTTTTTTTTCCTCATTAATGTACACACAGCACCCCATATTGACAGAAAAACACAGAATTGTTGACATTTTTGCAGATTTATTAAAAAAGAAAAACTGAAATATCACATGGTCCTAAGTATTCAGACCCTTTGCTCAGTATTTAGTAGAAGCACCCTTTTGATCGAATACAGCCATGAGTTGTGTGTACTGTGCATATTTATTATGTATATATAAATACACACACACATGCATGTATATAGAAAAATATGTCGTTTATATATTAAATATATTTATATATAATATAAATGATATGAACATAAATATATACATGTAAATATTTTCTAAATATATACTGTATATGTGTGTATTTCTATAAACATAACAAATATACACACACATATATTATGTTCCCAAAACTTTTTTTTTATTTTTCTCAAACTGTTCTTTTTTTTTTTTTAGATGCATGAAATTAGTGTGAACATTTTTTAAGAAGTTAATACTTTCATTCAACAAAGATGCATTAAATTAATCAAAAGTGACAATGAAGGCATGTATGTTATAAAAGATCACTGTTTTTTAATCAAATAAAAACAGCCTCGGTAAGCATAGTGGCTTCTTTCAAAAGCAATCTTACCCACCTAAAAATTTTGAACAGAGAAAAATGTATCTGTACAACTTCCAGTTCAAATATAAATATATGTAGTGCCCCAAAATGTAATTTCTAACAGTCTGATGAGATGCATTCTCAATTTGATTATGAAAACCCACACTAATGTACACAACAACAAAGTACAACAGCTATCAAATAAAGCTTGACTGCTAAGAGTTATAGGGCCCCCTCTTGGTGAACAAGAGAATAATCAGTTTTGTCTACACTCTTATTTGAGCTCAAGTTTACCCACCGCAGTGCTTGCCATAACACACACCTACACAGCGCCATCACCACCCAGCCAGAAAGGATACTGTTACAGCCTATGCCTCCATCAATATCCATCTGCTCATTAAGACAACTTCTAATGAGTCTCTATGAAGAATAATTGCTTTTCATGGATGTTGAAAAGGGGGTGTGGGGTTTAGTATTTTTTCTCTCTTGCTTTCTTCAGACCAAAGTCTATTTTACTTTTACAATGAATGCTGACGCCAGGTCTCTGCGGTGAAGGATCTGTCTTTGCCAATTTGCCTGAGGTGAACCCGTTTAGACTGTCATGGGTGTGTGAACATCTCAATTACCATGAGATGGTCAGACGGTTTGGTAAATAATTTACACACATCACACTCTGCATTGGTCTGACTGAGGTTTGAATGTCAAAACACTGACAGAAAGCTTTAATAACGTTGCAATATTAATGAGCTACAAAGCAGACGATTGTGAAATGCCACGAACAGAGATATTTCACTGAGAAACTTAAGCATTGGCTGTTCCTCAGTATGAATTACATAATGTCTGTGTATCTGGTCTGGGGTTAATACAGCAGGGGTTATGCAAATAAGGCACTAATTCCATGGAGTCATGGAACAGGAGAGAGATTGAGAGAGAGGAAAGTCATAGGCAAACAGTGAAAAAGAGAGACACAGAGTGACCCGCCAGGTTTACGTGATCTGAAACTGACGGTTGCATTATTGATTGTGTTTAAAACCCGATGCCAAGATCACATCACTGGCAGACATTTCTCCAACATCATTGCCTACTAAATAACATCTAGTCAGCATTGTTAGTGGTCAAAGACAGTGCTATCTAATCACGTTATTAAGGATTCTTAATACAAGATCCTTTGCTCACTTCATTCAGTCTAAACAGTGTGGATGTGAGAATACTCATACACTACTGTTCAAAAGTATGAGATCGATAAGTGTTTTAAAGACGTATCTTCTTTGATCTTCTTATGCTCACCAAAGCATTTATTTAAAAAATACAGTAAAAAAAAAAAAAAAATTTATTCCTGTGATATCACATGATCCCACATGATTATTTGATCACCAAAATCCTTTGGTGCTCAAGAAGCCTTTCTTATTATTATTAATGTTGAAATCAGTCGTGCTGCTTAATGTTTTTGTGGAGAGCTTGATACAGGATTCTCTAAAAGTTTAAAAATTAATAGAAAGTTTGAAAAAATATATAATTTATTTGAAATAGTAATCTTTTGTACCATTATAAATATCTTCTTTTTTTTTACCAATTAAATGTGTCAAAAAAACACATTCGATTTTAGATTATATTCACAATTCAATATTGATTTGATTCTGATTCATTTGTAATGAATCAGAATCAAATAACAGCTGTGTTATAATGTCTAATAACAGCTGTGTTTTTAATGTCTATTTTTGTGTTATAATGTCTGTGTTATAATGTCTATTTTACATGTGTAACCCCTCTCTCTCGCTAGCCTCCGTTACACTCACACCCCTAAACCTCACTCCCATCTGGGTCACGGCACCAATGTAACCCCTCTCTCCCAGGTCTTCACCGCCACACCTCGTTCTTGTTCCGAGTGGGTCTCGAACCCGGGTCTCCAGCATGGGAGGCGGACACACTAACAAGGAGGCTAAAGACTAAAGCACCTACTTGCTGGCCTCCTTTACACATGCATTATATATTCTTTTATCTTTAATGTATAGAGACAATTATAAATCTTTCTCGGGCAGTATGAAGAGGAAGTCATTAATGCACATTCAAATCCATTGACTCCAACTTGCTATTCAATTTCTAGCAGGTAATAAGCACTACAGTCATTAAATATTCACTTGGTTATCTCTGAAGCTCACTTGAATTTGTTTTAAATCATTAGAGGTTACATTATGGTGTCTTGCAAAGCAATCTGAAATCAGTTCCCTTAAATGGTGTCTTCAAATGCTGCCAGTTAAGTAATTGACTGTCTGGGCAGCGAGGAGGCCAGACAGCTGCCTTTAGTTTCAAACACAACCTGTGGCTCTGTTTGCTTGAGCGGCCCGACATGTAAACTTCTGGCCAAACCAATGGCATGAGTTTGGCTGTGACAATGGAAGATGTTGGGGGGAGGGTTTGGGAAAACTGTTTGGATTATTTTTACAATTAAGGTTGGCGCTGCTAGGGGCGCATAAATTGCAAACCTCACCTTTTAAGGCCAAGTCATAAAATATCCACACAGAAATTATTTCATGAACCATTAATTATGACAAAGAGTCTAAACCAGTAACGTGTTTTGAGCTGTCTTGTCTGAACGTGGTAAGACTGATACCAATCTGTCTATGTGACCCTGCTTTAGGCCTGTATGAGACACAGGGGCACAGAGTGACGCAGTGTCACAGGTTTATCCCTTATCTAATTGCGAAAGCAATTAAGTATTTAATGGGGACACCTGGTGATCGTTCCTCAATCATTTATCAGCTTTCCAGGATGAATAAATGATCAGTGACTGGCACTTTCTTGGTGATTTCGAAACTGGCCCATTTAAAGCTGTTTGTGTTGAGGCTGTGATAATCAGCCTTAAAGGGGTAATATGATGCGATTTCAATTTTTCCTTTCTCTTTGGAGTGTTACAAGCTCTTGGTGCATAAAGAAGATCTGTAAAGTTACAAAGACTAAAGTCTCAAATCCAAAGAGATATTCTTTATAAAAGTTAAGAGTCAGCCACACCTACCTAAAACGGCTCGTTCTAACACGCCCCAACATACCTACGTTGCTCTGTGGGAAGATTTGCATAACGCCGCACAAATGTTCACGCAAAGAAAGAAGGCATAACTTTTATTCTCGCTGTAGTTTTGTTGTTTCCACCGCAATGTCGTAAAGACGCTGTGTGCTTCGTTGTAAAAGCGAAACTACTTTGTTTGGTCTTCCAAAAGAGGACGATATCTGCTTCGTCATGCCTGGAGCTGATCCGTGCTGGTCGCTGAGGAAATACTACAACATTACGCTGTGGATCACCGGATCGTCTTTCACCGTGGAGGAAGCGGAGTCCAGCCCGGAGTCGTCACATGTCCTTCCGGACGCTCCTTCGCCGAAATCGCCGAACGCGCCATTCTCAAGCCCGCGCCTCTGCTCACTCTACCCCTCCCGCCATTCCTCACTTTATCCCCCGGCCTCTGCTCACTGTAGGCCACCTTTTGTGACGCTGTTTCGTTGTGAAAGCGAAACTACTTTGTTCGGTCTTCCAAAAATGGACACGACTAGAAATCAGTGGTTAAGTTGTATTTACAACATTGTTCCAGAACACTTCAACCCAAATATTCGGTCTGTTTCCTGGAAGAGTAGACTACAATGCCGGCTGTTCTGACTCAAAGACTGTAAATGCGTATTTTATATTTAAAGAGTTTTTATATTTTATATATTTAAAGTGAGTTTTTTTGGGCAGTGTTGAGTAGTGCTTGTTGTTTGTCATTTCTCCGATCACAAATGCAGACATGGTTTTATGTTTACGCGGCGCGATGCAACGCAACGCGTAAAAAAGACATTATAATCCAGAATTATGTCCCCACTGGATGCAACGAATGCCTTGTTTGTAATGGGTTTTCATGTTTTTGAATCATCACTGTGGCCTGACAGGGCATCATCACTATATGGCAAGGGGCATAACATTTCCGTCTCATGCTTGAGGTATTCGGCCAGTCACAACGCACTGAATAGCTGGCCAATCAGAGCACACCTCGCTTTTTCAGCTTTGTAAAAATCGACACGTTTCAGAAAGGCGGGGCATAGAGGAGAAAAAATAATGTACAGTATGTGGATAATAATGTGTTTTTTTAACCTTAAACCGCATAAACAAATTTCATTACACCAAATACACAAAATAATGTTCTTTTTAGCAGCATCATATGACCCCTTTAAAGGAATAGTTAAGCCAAAAATAAATATGTACTCCCCCTGTAAGTATGTATTTCATACTTCCATCCAAGATGTATGTATATGTGTTTGTAGAGAAATTTAGCATTACATCACTTGTTCACCCATGGATCCTCTGCAGTGAATGGGTGCCATCAGAATGAGAGTTCAAACAGCTGATAACAACATCACCATAATCCACAAAATTCCAGTACATCAATAGCTATGTTTCCATCCACCTATTTTTATGCGCATTTTGGAATATTGCATTAAAAAACACTGGATGGAAATGCCAAGATATGCCAATTTAAAAAGTCTGCATAAAAAACCTTTTAGCCGATAAGAAAAAATGCGCATAAATTACGATGGAAACACATTTACCGAATAAATTCCTCCATGCGCAAAGAAAAAGTCATGTGACTTTGCGCTATCAGACGTGATAACTTGACTAACCAGCAGACCGATCTTGTTAACTGCATCTATATGTTGTTATGGCCATTGTGAAATGCCTGAGCAAAGTCTGTCGTCACAGTATTTCTGTATAAATTACAGCTAGAGCCGTCCTTAGCTGACGTGGGGCCCGGTGCGAGGTAGGGAGCCCTCGGTCCGTTCGCCGCGGGGCCCGGTGCAACCGCATCAGTTGCACCCTCCTAAGGATGGCCCTGTTGACAGCATTTATTGTGTTTCATCTGCTCGCTCTGAGGTGCAAGTACTTTATCATAATTATTATATTCGTTGGCTTCTCCTAGTTTTCTTAGTGATATTTAATGCCAGTTTATCAGGAAGTGAAGATGTTCATTAATATGTTTTTTTTTTTTTTTAAAACCTTTGCTTCTGGCTAAAATGCAAGTCCTCTATCCATAATATTGCTTTCTCCTGAGAAAAGGTTGTCTCATCTGAATCTGGAGAGAAATATGCACAGATCATCCACCATGTGAAAACCACACAAAACAGTTCTAAACAAATATCTTGGTGATTTTTATGGACAAGGACAACAGGGGATGGACTTTTTCCACTGAAGGGTTATTATGGATTATGGACTCCTATTTTGTCCAGAAGCAATGGTTTAAAGTTAAAACACCTTAATAATGTATTTGTCACTTAACAAGATGGAGTTGTGTGGATTACTTATTGATTGTGATGTTTTTATCAGCTCTCATTCTGACGGCACCCATTCACTGCAGAGTAAGCAAGTGAAGTAATGCTGTAAAGCTTGGTTGGCCTGAGGGTGAATACATTTTCAGCAGATTTCTATTTTTGGTTGAACTATTGCTTTAAAGGAACGTGCAAGCCCAGGAAGAAATTTAACCTGCAGAGAGAGAGTGCAGAGGGGTTATGTAAGACGATGTCTTTTGTTTCACTACGTGTGTATGCACATGGCAAAGGAATTAGGGGGAAAGGCACAGTAAGACAAAGTAAATCTAATTTTGATCTCCAAACTCTAAAAATGACAGAATAGGCCACAACATACAATAATTTGAGAACCATTGGAAAACAAAACAACTGAGGGTCTATGTATTTGGTGGAGCCTTTTTTTTTCTTGATGAAAATAAGACCAGACAAGTCACCTTTATTTAATGACACAATGTAGTAAAACACAAACAACAACATCCCACCATAAATGTCTTCTGGACTAACCTGTCAGAACCATAAGTCAGACAGAAACTGCAACTGAACTGCAACTACAACCCAGCGCCCTGAGCAGAATGCAGGGTCGTAAATAAATGAATAAAGAAAGCAATGACAGAAAATAGATCAAATAGATTATGCCCTAAAGTACTTTCCAGTCAATATTATGCTGTGCATTCCCTCAACTGACAAACAGATATTAATCACCAAGTGCTACTTGTCCATAAAAGTGTATTTAACAACACCACACTGGCCCATAAATGTACAACATGTAGAAGATGTTATGGTTATGTACTATAAAAGTTTTTTCCACAGGCCTTTGCATTGCACCAAGATGTAAATCACTGCACTTGGCAGCCACAGGAGACTGTAAATGCTTCAATTTATGTTAGTGTTGTGGATCTGAGATGCCTCAAAGTTACATAACAAACTACAAATGCACTGTGACCTCCCTATGGAACTGTTTCCAGGCATCAACGTGCAGTTGCTACAGTGCAACAGGATGAGGTCATTGGATTTATTGGGGTTGAGTTCATGAAAACATGTCACTGACTGACAGACCATGATGCTCTGGTGGCCTGGGTCACATGCCTGGATGTAACCCTCATTGTCACAAGCCACTGGGGTGTGGCCCAAATATTTTCTTTCCTGTCTATTTATGTATTCAAAGGTACATACAAAATGTATACATATAACAACTTAAAGTACACCTCTTCTATAATAAACACATTTTTCATTTCTGAATGTAAATTAATTTATATATTTTTGTTGAGGCTAATGTAAATGTCTTTATCAAACCTAATTAAGTAGTTTAGCATAAGATTTTATTATTATATCTTAGAAAATATTCTATAAAACTTGTTTTACTGTTTTTCACTGCCTTTATGAAAAGGCAAAGTTAGTTCAGTTTGTAAAATGCTATATGGTGCATCCTAAAATAATTTAATATATTTATGAATTAGTAATTAATAATATTTGTTTTTTAAAAACATTTAAAAATATATATATATTTGTAATGATTAAGAGGTGTACACATATATATATATATATATATATATATATTCAAGGTGTAAGGATAACGTTAATTTTTACTAGATGGTTACCCCAAATGACATGAATGTAATGTTTTCTATGAAAACCAATATGAATAAAAAGAGTACATTTTGAAGAACTTTTTAAAGCTAGATTTTTTTTAAAAAAATCCTATTATTGTGCACACTCTTACATGTCATAAAATGTCTAATGGTGCAACTCCTAAAACATTAAAAGATACTTACATTCATGAATCAAAAATCACAATTAAATAAATACATTCATAAAAAATTAAAATAATGATTAAGATGGGCATGTTTTCAAGGTCTAAGGAAACCATTTTCTTTTTACTTGATGGTTACACTACATGACAAAATAAATGTAACCATTTATATGAAACCAGGTAACACTTTATTTTATGGTGTCCTTGTTACATGTACTTACTATTATAATAACAATAAATTATGCATAATTACATGCAAATAACCCTAAATCAACCCCTAATCCTAATCCTAACCCTAACCATATAGTAAGTACATGTAGTTAATAATTATTACTCAGTACTTAAATGTATAATTACAATGTAACAAGGACACCTTAAAATAAAGTGTAACCTGAAACCAACATTAATTTATTTTTAAAAGCTTACTCCTTTGTTTTACTGTTGTCATTGAGCAGTATCCATGCTTATTTGTGTGTAGAGATAACTTTAAAATCAAACAGAGAGAGAGAGAGAGATAGAGAGAGTTACGATAAATGACCTTCATGCAGCTCAAAAGAGTGCAATAGACAGTTTACAGTCCACTCCAAGACACTGTCATTGAACCAATATGCCCTCCAGCCCAGTTAAGATACCATATGGTATTTGAAAGTAGAGCAGCCCTGCTATATCAGAATCTTACTTGACAGTGACTTTGGCCATATGTCTCAACTTCAGTCTTCAAGTCCAATATAAATCAGCATGATTTATCTGTTGCCCATTTGTCCGAAACACGTGTGTGACAAAACTGCCTCATGATGTCACTGGTTTTCCAGCAGCGTGACCCATGGGGACCTCTTCCCCGAATACACCCCAGAGGACACACTGTGATGGAGAGCCAAAACCACAAAGCAAACCACTAATAAATGAATAGTCTAATAAAAGCTGGTGCAAATCCTTTATTATTTGCTCTCCAGCCTTCTCTAACCCCATCCAGCTCAGCCAGGAACATTTTGACGTTGACAACCAGCTGTAATTAATGGACCACATCACAACAACCAGTTGGACATGCAGATTTGTGCAATACCACATCAGGGAAATCGGACCATTCCCCACAATTCCTTGTGCAGTGTCTTGTCACTTCAAGAATAGACTACAGCAATTATACTTTTCTGAGGAACTCTGAAACCACTGCAGATCTTAAGTTACTGTCTCCTAGGATGAATCGCTTTTGTTGCAGCATTTGTCTTCTGTAAGTCTCTTTGGATAAAAGCGCACACTAAATGAATAAATCTAAATGACAAAATTATCAGCAGAAATCAGAGCATTTAGACCTGGGGCAACCAATATTCCTGATTTCCCTGTGGGAGATAATAAAAAACGCGCAGAACGGTAATGAGTGCAAATGAGAACAATGAAAACATCTTCCTCCTCCTCTGGTGTCTGGCAACGTCACTCAGAGGAGAACACAAAATACATCCACATGTGGGCGAAAAGAGGATCAGCACGTCACAGGAGTTTTAAAGGACTCTTTCCTCCCACTCTCAGTACTTCTTTGTTTTTGATAAGTTCATTCAACCACAACTGTCAAAGAGGAAAGATTCGAAAACGCAGACAGACAAGTAACAACAAGTAAACAGAAATACCGAACACAAACACAGAATTAGAAAATCTAGAAATGAAATCCCAAAGACATACTGAATGGATCTGGTGTGCATGTACACATCTCTTTGCACTTTACTCAGTGTGTACCTGTAGGCCATGCCAGTCCTGGCTCGGACAGAATCCTGTAATGAGAGTGTGTGTACGTTGAGGAACTCCTCCAGATGTTTTAGTTCTACCTGAGAGTTGGAATGCAGGCACACGAGTGGAGGATAAAGTTTCCCTCCGGCGTTCTGCTTGCCGCAGCGGCTCTGACCCCTCTCCTTTTTCCCAACCTTCTGCTTTGGAGTGGGGATATCAGGGCAAGTGGCTTTGTACAAGTACATCTCTACTGCTCACGTCCATACAAAGTCCAAGCAGGCCCTCAGGAAACAACCTTCCTGTTTCTTCAGCCTTTTAGAAGAAACAAAACAACCTGGATGTCCTCTTTTGCCAAGTTTCCCAGAATCCTGTTGCTCTTGTCTTTGCTGGTTAATATCTCCTGATTGAATTTGTCTCTCTGTTCACCGTCTTGTCAGTTACACATCTGACTGCAGTCGATCGACTCTTAGTTTCACTCTCTAATAAACTCCATGGGAATCTGGGACATTTTCCCTGCCTGTATCTCTCCCTCCATCCCTCCATCCCTCCCCCTGCTCTCCCACCCTTTCCATCTCTGTCGCTCCACCTCTCTCTCTCTCTCCCTCCCTCACTCACTATTTCATCCCCTATACTATTTTCTGATCCTACTTCCATGCCTCCACAGATACAGTAGACTTTGTCTACAGTTGACCTTTGACCCTCGGCTAGTGCTGGAACTACAACTCTGACATCATGTCTGTTCCAGGGGATTGTGGGAATGAGATGAAGACTTTCTTTCCCATATCTAGATATATCAGTATGCTTGAGCATCCCAGCCAGAATTCCATGGAAACAAGCCAACAAACACACACAGAGGGCAGTAATCCATACTCGCTCACTGACAGAGCCTGACAAAGTCATACACATATCACAAATTCAAGAGAGACACAAAAGTACACGATGAAGCATTGGTGGATAGATGTGTGCGTGCAGGATTAGAGGCTGTGGAAAACTGGTCAGCTACAGAAGTGTCAGCAGAGGTGGTGTAGCTGTCAGTTATGCTTTTGTTTAATTTATTTTTTACTAAGGAGACGGACGGAGTCTCATAAATAACACCAATGAATTTTCACACCTGCAGGACTTTCCCAAGAGCACATGAGTTCATGACTGAAAACAGATAACTCACTCTCTGCCATCACAACATGAACTCAAACGCAGTGAGCAGGAATAATCCTCAACCACCCCAAATAGGTTTATTGTGCAGTAATGACTGGATTGGCAGCACAACACATCTTTTTTTTTTTTTTTGGCATTCTAAACCTGAGGCCCAGGGCCCATTAGACGATCTCAGAAAACTTCCAAAGGGACTCATGATGACTAAAAAATATTTAAATTAATTTGATTATTATTAATATATTAAAATGCAAAACAATTTTTGAACACGCAAAATCAAGACGTAAATGAAATTTATTTGTTATATAACATTAAAATATAATAATAAAATTAAAATACATATTTATTTTTCCCCATCAATAACTGTTTTATGAACATACTGAATTTAGGAACATATACTTTTTTTAAACTTCTGAAATCACAACTGAATTATGGTTCATTCATTTTAATATACCATATTATACTTATACTACTCCCAAAATAAGCTAGTTTGTCATAAATACAGCAGTAATACTGGAAACAACCTATATACAGGCACTTTCAAATATCGTGTTGGAAAAAGGGGGCTTTCAAGTCAAGAAGGTTGAGAACCATCTGTGTGAAATGTAATCTTTAGCAAATCTCAAAGTAAATATCCAGTTTAATAATGTTCATTTCATACTATAAATAGATTATTGTTGTGATTCCTAAATTCAGTTATTTCTTTTATTATTATTTATTTAGAATTAATTTAATATTAGACGATTATTATTTACTGGCCAAGATATTATAATATTATTCAGAATTATTATTCTTTATAGTAGCAATATTTAAGTAATTTTACATGTGAGAAGAATGAGATTGCAGAAACACATGAAAGTAGCATTACAATTAATTTACAATTATACAGTTTAGTTGTCATTACACAAACATCTGACCACAGAATGCAACCACTAACCAATCAGAACTAAGTATTCCAGAGAGCTTGCAATATTCCATAACCAAGGAGAAACCTAAGGCCATTCAGGCCTACTTAGACATCCATTCATTGTCCCTATTTAAGCATCCCTTTCCGCTCCATTTCTAAAGCATAGTATGATCAGCATCTGTGCTTGAGATGCACAAATGAGGAAGAGTTGTATCTAACAGACCTCATATAGTTTTTTGCCATTAAGAGATAATGATCTGCAATTGCATTGCTACATGGATTAATGATCACGACACCCCTGGGAGGGTAATAATTTTAGGAATGAAGGCCACAAGAGGTGTCATATATGTCCTACACTCTTGTTGTTATTAAATCTGAACACTTGCAGCTTATTAGCGCTTAAATTTTTTCAGCTTGAGAAGAAATGTGAGAAATGTTTTACTACTAGATGATCAGGGCCGTATTCACAAAACATCTTAAGGCTAAAAGTAGCTCATAACTCGTCAATTTAGGAGAAAATCTTAAAAATAATGGGTGTCAGTCCTAAATTTAGGACTCCTAAATTTTTGCGCTGAGTATTTCACAAAGCGTTTTAGCACTAAAGCTAGCTCCTAAATATGTGAAATGTTAGGAGTAGTGAAGATGACTCCTAAGTCACTAAGGCCCTGTCAACACGAACGCGGTTATTTTTTAAACCGCAGCTTTTTCTACGCGGATTGGCCATTCATCCACACGCAAACGCAGCACCAGTTCACTGAAACTGAACATTTTTGAAAACGCCTGCCAGGGTGAAGATTTTCAAAAACTCTGGTTGCAGTGTTATCGTGTAGACAGCGAAACCGGAGTTTTTGGCTTGTGACGTCGACGCCTGCGCTGTTATCTCCGCCTACTGGAGACTTTTTCAGGTTTCTGATTGGCCAACATGGTTTTACAGACGAGATTATATCTCCACCTGTTGGTTTGGCATGCTCTTGACAGTGCTTCATAGCATGCGTTTGTGTTTTCATGTGGACAGAGATTTTTTTTAAAAACGGAAGAAGGAAAAACTCTGTTTATAAAAATACCTGTGTACATGTGGACATGGCCTAAGACCAAGCCACAAACTATCCTAAAATGGCCGTTGCCGGTAATCTGCCGCTGAATGTAAACATTTTTAGAAACATTTGACGATAATGAGCTTTTAAAAAGGTATCACCTTAACCTCAAAGGAGGCTATCCCAACTCCAAATTTTGGAATGCATGTCCTCTAACAGTTTACAAGAAGCACACATGTAAGAGGCTGACAATTAGCTGAACATTACTTGTTTAATTAGTGACACATAGCCTGCATATTAAAATCTTTATTTGAATGTGGCAACATTTTTATTTGTTACATTTTATTTGAATATGGCAGCATAATATCGTGCTCTGCAATATTTCTATGTATGTATCTCTGGCAGATACCCCTCCCCTATCAGCCAATCATTGTGTGCATAGTTAGTAAGCATGCTGACAACATCCATAGCAACGAGGTCAACCCGCCCTTACTCTTAGCTTACGACTTCTCTCTATTCCTTAGTAAAAGTTTGTCTCAGCAGCTTTGTGAATAGGTTTTAAGAGAAAACTCTTAGCTAAAAACGTTTACTGCTAATTAGAACTCTTTGTGGTAAGATAAAATGTTTTGTGAATACGGGCCCTGATCTCTAACAGCAATTATGTTAGCATCTTGAAATGTGTCCGCAATTTGAGTAGGATAGGAACAAACAAATGAAGATAAAGATAAACACACAGAAATACAAACATGAGCATATACTTTACAGGGATAGTTCACCCAAAAATAAAAATTCTGTCATTAATTACTCACCCTCGCATTGTTTCAACCCAGTAAGGCATTCTTTTTTTCTACGAAACACAAATTAAGATATTTTTGAGGAAATCCGAGAGGTTTCTGACCCTCCACTGACAGCAACTACCATGTTTAAGACCCAGAAAGGTAGTAAGGACATCGTTAAAATAATCCATGTGACATCACGTGCATCACATACTGACATTGTCAAATAAAGTCATTATTTTTGTTTTCTTTGCACACAAAAAAATATTCTCATAAAATTAAGGTTAAACAACTGATTTTAACAATGTCCTTACTACCTTTCTGGGCCTTGAATGTGGTAGTTGCTTTGCTGTCTATTGAGGGTCAGAAAGCTCTCGGATTTCATCCAAAATGATCTTAGGGGTTTGGAACGACATGAGGGTGAGTAATAATTGACAGAATTAAAATTTTTGGGTGATCTATCCCTTTAAATTCCAAGCATCACTTTGGAAGAATTCTGCGTTCTTTTAAGAGCAATGTAAGCCTGATTAAAATGTTGTTAAACAAGTTGTTACAGCTGCATAATCAAAGAAAAAAAAAGTGTATCTATCATCCTCTTTAAAAGATGCAGTGGGTTTGATTCACTAATAATTGCATGGTTTATTTAGTTTTTATACGCAAATAATTTCCGTTAAAAACTTCTACCTAATACACAACACAAACACATGAATTCGTTCTTAACCTTGTTCTACATTCAAATAAAAAAATTCATCTGTAAAAAGGGCACAATTCACTGTAGTAATATTAAAGAATTTTCCATTTTCATTTTATACAGGTGATTTATATGTATTTTGAATTTTGCGGAGTAATGGAATTAATGTAAAATTAATAATGGATAATGTTTCGGCAAAACAAATCAACTTTTTTAAATTAATTAATACATTTTCTTTTTTCTTTCTTTCTTTTTTTTATAGTGTAATGTTAATGAATTTGGAATATTCTAAATGACTGGCCTAAGCTTACTTATTTGCATAAAACATGCTCAAACCATCTCCATATAAGGGCTTTCTGCACATCCTTACAGCTTTCCATCACATATGATGCTCACTAAAAGAAGTGTTCTTGCCTGAGAAATGTGCAGCAAAATCCTCGAGCAATGCCAAGTGTGCCATCCTCAAAACCAGTTCAAACCCAAAGACCTTTTATACAGACCCAGATTACAGACCTCTCATTAGCCAGCGGTACATTACCCATATCTGCGCTGTAATACAGAGAAACCTTGCAACAGAAAAATCAGAGTAAAATGTCTTAATACAAACATAGGCCAACCAAGAGAGTATGTGGTTTTTGTTTATGTTTGGTTTCATTGGTAATTACACTGTTTCGTGAATTTAGAATACATTTTAGATCAATAGTTATCGGTGAATCGTGATTTTTTTCATGGAAACATTCATACACAGATTTCATGCACAGTTAGTGAATAACACCCACTGTTACTAAAAATGTACTTTAAAAATAGTGTCTTGTCAAGTGCGTCATCCACTTAATAATTACAAAAATAATAATAACTTTAAAGCAACACTATAATAACTGTGCCATTAGACTCGGCAGCTCCATTCCCCTATCAAAGTTTAATTTTCTCACTGCCTTAATTGCCTTTTATTGATTTTTCCCCACAGGTCTTAAAACTTAAGATTTAAGATCAGTAACAATATTTCTCCTGAAAAATACAGGCTTAATAACTGTGTGCCACAAAACAATTCATAATTTCACCAATTACTGGAAAACCGAATAATGTGTGAATAAATACACTTACTACAAATAAAAATGTAAATAAAAAAAGCTTTTGCTTCATGTTTCAAAATAATGACACTAATATATCATCAACAAATGCAAACTAAATTTATTTTAGATACTTATAAAGTGCTTATTTTTATTTGTGTGCCAACATGACTAAATATGAAGCTGTAGTAAACTATAAACACGGTAAGACTTAATATACCGTGCTTCTCTCTGTCTGTCATGTGCCTTTCTGTCTCATGACCTATTTCATCAGATAATTTTCAGCTTTCAGAGAAACAGAATAAAAGGCACCCAGCATTCTTGCATCCTACATCTGCGGGGCTCCAGCTTTAAACCCTTCCATTAACCTTGTCTGCATGCTTCATTTTCTTAAAGACATAAAAAGCAAAATCAGCTCAAGGACAGGCTTCTGAAGCTGGAAGAGGTAAAAGAGAGACATACACATGCAGTGTATGGCAGGATGAAAGGATTTGGGGTAGAACCCTCATAATGGCAAACATCCCAAAAGAGAATTAGAACCGTAAAACAAAATTCCCTCAAACACTTTCAACAATCTCAGTTTTGGCATTCATGCTGGGGATAACTAATACGCCAGCCACTGCTTTATCATGAATTGAATTCCTTACGAGAAATACAAATAGAAACAAATAAGACTAATGTTGATGTACAGTACAGCTATAAATTAATGAAGTGAATGTGAATAGTAGGTTATAGCTCATATCATTTGATGAGAAATGTTTGAGTTCATACTGAAATCTCTCACTTTTGATGGCAGACTATGATATTTCTGTGAGGAGACTTATGCAAATGTCTCCATTTGTTCTTATTGACATCTATGAGATGTTACATAGAATTCATCTCCAGTGGAAATATGTGATGTCAGTATACACAGAGGTGAAAATGTTGGTTATTCGTGGATCTTTAGGGTCAAAGGCCTGAAACAGCAAGGATTATGGTGTCAAAATGTGAAGTAGAGTCTGTGATTGCATTTTCTAGAAAATGGTAATAAAACATGAGAAGAACTCAGAGTTAAACTGTGTCAGAACAAATTCATCTTGATAATGTCAGATAACTTTGATAGAGGGGTATGTAATGAATTAGGTTGAATAGCTTAAAGTTAAGTACACAATTAGATAATACCAATTTAGGTCCACCAATTACAAAGCAATGCTTAATTCTGTTCAGTCTGTGGTGTAAAAAGGTAATGTTAGCAATTATAGAAAAACACTTGGCCAAGTCAAAACATGGCCAGGTCAAAGTGTCTAAATAATTTTTGGTCCCACATTTTGTATCAATTTTACTGGTAGTCCACTGTATGAAGATTTTTTGGGTATAATATGTCAGTTTATTTTGCTATCCTCACTTACATAAATATAATGTCCTGCACCCACTAGTAAAAAAAAAAAATATCAAAAATGATATATGGTGTCTGAATAATTTTTGGTTTGGCTGTACAGTATCTTTATTTATATTTACTTTCAGAATGAAGATCAAATTCTAATTTCACATAAACATTAGACAGCTAAGGATAACTTATTGAAAAGGTCCTAAACCTTTTCCAGGTCAATGATCTCTTGGTAAATACAGAGACAAAACACTAGTCCATAAAATCAAATCAAATGTTTTGGGTTTTTGGATTGTTTTATATTTTTGAAAGAATTATCTTATGCTCATGGCATTTATTTGAACAAAAATACCGTAAAACAGCAATACTGTGAAAATTATTATAATTTAAAATATATTTTAAAGTGTAATTTATTAATGTGTGTTATGGTTATGATCTGTTTTGGTTTAGTTTTCTGTGTCCCCTTTCTCCTGCCTTGTTTGTTTCCATGGTTTTTGATTAATTTGCTCCACACCTGTTTCTGTTTCTCCCTGATTACGTTCCCAGTATTTAAAACCTGTGTTCTCCATTATTCCCTTGTCTGCTGTTGAGTTGATTCCCCAATGTGCTACGTGAGTGTCTGTCTGCCCTGTATTTCCCGAAGCAAAGATTAAAAGACTATATTTTGAGTTTACTCCTGTGTCTCCTCGTTCCACCTCCGTAGCCGTTACG